>NW_020174434.1:4165254-4165509 GCF_003031525.2 Neophocaena asiaeorientalis asiaeorientalis
CCCGCCTAGGACCGACCTCGGGTAAAGCGGACCTCGGCCCCAGAGTGGTCCCCAGCCTCGCCGGCAGATTCCCCCCAAAACGCACAGACTCCAGTTGACTTATTAAATGCCGAGGCAGTCAGGCAGCTCCTTTTTTAATAGCCCAAGATCTACATTTAGACAAAAACAGATCCGAGTTCCTGGTAAAGGCGTTTCTTCTCATCCTGTCACAAGTGACAGGAACGGAGGGAAATAGACTGAAGGAGAGAAGCGGGC
>NW_020174434.1:4165637-4337072 GCF_003031525.2 Neophocaena asiaeorientalis asiaeorientalis
CCGAGCTCCGGGAGCGCGTCGGATCCGCCCAGCCTGGCCGAGCGCAGGATGCGCGGACCCGGGCGTCCCCTCCTCCTGGGGCTGCTGCTCGTGCTGGGGGCGGCGGGGCCCGGCCGGGGGGGCGGACCCGGGAGGCCGCGGACAGGCAGACGCTGCTGCAGCTCATCGTGGAGATCGTCCAGGAGCTCAGGAAGTACCACTCGGGGGAGTCCAAGAGGCTGCAGCTCTCGGGCCGGCAGGACTACACCCTGGGCCGCAGGGAGGTCTCGGACTACGGGGCTTACCCGGAGGAGCAGAGAGTGGGTGAGTGTCCCCGCCCGCGTGGCTGTGTAGACGGAGTGGACCGCTTCCCAAGGCGTCTCGGGTGTGTGCGGTGCTGACGGCGGGTCCGCCTGTCCTGTCTCAGGAGACGCTAGAACTAGTACTTGCTTGGAAATAGAATTGTCTTTGAGGCCACGTACGTATTTTTAAAACATAAATACATTTTGACCGTCAAAAAAACTGGGAAATATGTTTTTTAGAGAAGGAAATAGGAATTCCATGAATGATGCCTGGCAGATAACATAACTACCCCTCATCCACTTCTAAGACATGTGAGTTGTTGCCTAGGTCAGTAATTTCAGCATAGAACTGTCATCTGTTATTTTGGAAATGGAAATATTTTCAGCAAAGCGGTTTCAACTGAGACAGAAATTCCCATTCCCCGCCCCCCCTCCCCATGGCAGAGCCTTCCCAGAGTGGCTGCCCCTTGGGATATTACC
Source organism: Neophocaena asiaeorientalis asiaeorientalis (assembly GCF_003031525.2). Classification (NCBI taxonomy): domain Eukaryota; kingdom Metazoa; phylum Chordata; class Mammalia; order Artiodactyla; family Phocoenidae; genus Neophocaena; species Neophocaena asiaeorientalis. The sequence goes on from NW_020174434.1 coordinate 4,166,399, forward strand.
AAGGAAAGCATGAAAGCTTTTAATGCTTTCATGACACAATTAGGTCAAATATGATAAGGTCAATTTTATATAGACTGACTAAAGTTAGTTGTAAATGAAGACTGACATTTAGGAGATGTCTAACCCTTGCAAGTAAGATTCTTATGGAAACGTTCCCTCTTCAGATGAGGGGAATTGGTGGTAGTGTGAACACGCGCCATCGCATTACTAGTGCAGAACAGGTGAGTGAAAATGAATCCAGATGGCTATAAAAAAAAAAGCAGAAACAAGGCTGAAATCAGAAGGAATGTCAGTCAGGTTAGTTACCAACACTAACTAGGCGCTGTGCCGGTACAGTCAGTCTTTCCCTGGGAACTGTACCTTTATCTCATCCAACCAGGTTAATGTCTGTTTCCATGCATTCACACCAGCCTTCATAACAAGTGGTTTTGACAGCAACTAACCCTTTTTCTAAATATATACCTCGAAGAATATATACCTATAGCAAATTTTTTGTTTGAAGTATGAGATCAGGTTTTCTTCCTAGAACTTTGAGAGGTTGTTGAATTTGATTCCCAAGCTCTTCAAGATGAAACTGTCTACGAGTGATTTATTCACTGGAAGATAACTGTCACACACACACCACACACACACCCCTTTCTTTTCCTATAACTTTACAGTCCCTGCCTCTATCCGAGTGGTGGAGACTGGGCGTTAATACCGGAGCTTGGAGAGCAGTTAATATGATTTGAGGAAAATGTGCCCTATCACCCGTCTTCACATTGTCACGTACTGCAATCACGCGGCTGCTGTGTTCAGGGCAGAATTTCCAGTAACTTTAAACATTCACTTCGGATCACATGAAAACATGCTCCTTTCAGGCAATTTAATAATTAACTTACTTTCCCTCAAACAGAAATTGTTCCTCGAGATCTAAGGATGAAAGACAAGTTTCTGAAACATCTTACAGGTAGGCTTTCCACGCATTACTTCGCCGCTCCCCAGCTCCTGGCATCCCGCAGCCCTCACAGTCTGTTTCTTCTTCCACGTTCCAGGTCCTCTTTATTTCAGCCCAAAGTGCAGCAAACACTTCCACAGACTTTACCACAACACCCGAGACTGCACCATCCCCACCTGTAAGTGACCGCATCCAACTCGCTTTAGAAATGCCGGTACAGTGTAGACGAGGCTTCAGGCCCCTCCACCTAGGTGAACAGGCCCCTCCCTTCTGTAACCCAGGTTTGCTAATACTACTCCCTGTTGACTATACAGTCCGGGGCTGGGGTGAGGAGCCCGCTTAAGATAACCGCAGGCAGCAGCAGCTAGTGCCAAAGGGAACGTGGTTCACAGTCATTGGAATGAATCGGCTCTTGGAAGGGGCTGGACTCCTCCATGCACGCTCTCGAATTCTGGTCTGATGCCTGTCCTTGTATCCACTCAACTCTGACAGTGGAACAAATGTTTCAAAGGAGTTGCTAAAATGACTACTGCAGGGTGTAAGGTAACTATGGTTGGCCCTGGGCCATCCCCACTGCCCTGGCCAGAGACTTTCCGTTTCCACCAGTAACTGTAACCCCATCACCCAGGAATTTTACTGCTATTTCAAACTCCTGCTCTTCTACTCGGCTTCCTCACTAACTCAGAAACGCAGGTGCCCTTTTCCGTCTGGCTCTCAGCTGGAACTTCCCGGTTCATCCACAGCAAGTGCGCTCATTCCCCCAAAAGTGCTTTCTTGTGCCCTTCACAAAACATACAATGATGACAAGTAACTGATTAGCTAGAGGGACATCTGCTAGAGCCCTGCACCAACTTTTCTTTGTGTGTAGGGACCACAACTTTCCTTCTATTTAAGGCTCACAGGAGGGCAGTTGTACAAATACGGCAGGTCTCCTAGGAGCTGCTTTCAGGACTGTCCGAAGGGGCAGCAGACCAGACCTGCCCGTCCTGCTCAAAACAATAAGCCCCTTTCCATGAAGGGGAAGCTGCTCTGTGCAGGCAACAGCATCCCTTTACGGAGCTCCTTGTCTCGCACGTCCCCAAACGTGGCAGGCAGACAGGGAGCGCCTTCAGGAGGGAGCTGACGTGGTCCCGCTCAAGGCTACCACGGGGACAGTGGCACGAGTCAACGGGTGGCACCCGTGTCCCAGAAGCTCCGTGCTCCAGGCTCACCCTCTCATCCAGGCCACGTGGACCTGGGACACCTCACCTCCCTCTTTCCTTCCTCTGAAATGGAATCACCTTCTGTTTGAGAATTACTAACCTGCTTCTAGGGGTCAGAGAACCTTCTCATTTTGTTTCAGTATGTATATATTTTCATATTAAATCTTGTTTTACAATAATAGGATCATAGATTCTAAATTTGAAAGTGACCCTTAGGGTCATTGCTTGAATCCTTTCATTCACGGACAAGGAGACAGACAAGGCACTTAGGCTGCGTGTGCCCCATCGCAGGCGCCACCCACATTGCTGCCTCCTTTGCTGAGTGGGCCGCCACCAAGCTCCTAGTAACCCATAAGGTGAGGCAGTGGGACCAGGACTGGTCAGAAATGCCCCTGGGCCTGGAAGCAGATCTGTGCCCTGGACAAGTGGCTGCTTGTGTGGGTCCCACCTCTCTCAGCCCATAAAGAGCTGCAGAGCCAACCTGACCACGTCTTTGCTGCTCAAGCCTGCATACGACAGTTCCCAGAATCCTGGCCGGTTAGACAGAAGGAACCACAGACCTTCTCACTCAAGGTGTGGTCCTGGGGTAAGCTCTCGGGAAGAGCAGGACTTGTGAGTCCACCACACCTGCTGAGAAAAGTCTGCACCTTAAGGGACCCCAGGTGGACATCAGGGTGGAGAACATGTGGCCCAGCGGGGTCGTGGTCGCCCTCAGGATCTCGGGGTGTGTGGCAAGTGCCAGTTATCTCCTTTGAGCTCCTACAGTCCGCCGCTTCCACATGTGGTCTCTTCAGGAAAAGCACATCCTAAAAAACATGGCACATCTGAAGAAGAGCAGAAAAGCCAGGAATCCTGACGACCCTGCCTCCAGCTGTCACATAATTGTTTCCTTTGAGCCCAAACTGTTACGTCCTCTAGATATTTAGCGGGTGTGTTTTTAGAAGGCTTAGGTGCTTGCCTAACAGACATGCTGTGCGTATTAATTGCTGTCAATTTACGCATTCACTCAGAATTTCAGCTAAGAGCATGCATTCTTCCATCTTTAAGTAGGGTTCTGTGACTCTTGAGAGTGAACTTCATGTTGAGGAAGGCCTTTATGGGCGCGATTGCCGTGTCCTCTGAGGTAGCACCTGTGAGACTGACGAAACAGGAAACCATACGAGATACCTAGGAAAACCAGTCTGCGCTCAGAAATCAGCTCTTACTTCCCTCCATTGTCCAGCCAGGCTTTTTGCTCTGGCACTTGGCTGTTAATCCACGGTCTTTAGAATTTCTGTGCGGAAGGCTCTGTGTTATGATTAACTCAAAAGGGGACTCGGCCTGCACGTGACCTAAAAGTTAAGTAACACCGGGCACGGGAAGACTGATCGTACTCTAGGAAGCAAAACGAAAGCTGTTTTAATGAGCCCAGCAGCTACTGCGAGAAGAAAACAGGCAGAGAGCAGCCGCGTGGGAGACTCTGCATCCCCACTTCCCACAGCCTCCCAGTTACATCATTTAACTTCTGTCACGTGATGCTAAAGGCCCCGAGGCACCATAAATTATTAAATCAACAACTTCGAGCCGTGATTGCAGATGACAGTCTATGTATGGTTTCCAAGGAATTCAGAATATTTAAAGGAATGAATGGCTTTAGCAGTTGCTATGCTTGTTTAAAGTGAATGCAGTTCATTTAAGTTGTTGAGGTAGCTGACGAGGGTCTGTGATTTATTTCCCTTGTAGACTATAAGAGATGCGCCCGGCTTCTTACTCGGCTGGCTGTCAGTCCGATGTGCATGGAGGGATAAGGTAAGCTGACAGCCCAGTCGCTGTGGCCCACACACCAAAGACTGGATGCATTTGGGACATGAAAAATTCATGGGAGTTTAGAGACAGTCATTCTTTGGGTAAAGTAGCTTTACTCTGAGTAAGGTTGACAGAACACTCAAAGTAGCTCTAGGTACTGGTCAGTAGTAAACACACAGCACCCCAGGCAGCCACTGAGACCTGGTCGCAGGAGGGCACGCTGGCCGAGCTCACGTTAACCCGCACACAGCCCACTGGCTACTGACTTCAGTGCGGGACATGGTGTGTATCCGCCCACCCACTTCTAGGCTTTCATTCAAACACTCATAGGTGAGTACATGACTAACCATATCCATGCGAATTTTAGCGACATATCCGGCGAGTGTTTGCACTGAATTCTGTCATTATACCAATACACTTGAAAAGAACAGCTAAGAATAGGCATCCTCTTCAAGTGTTTCTATCAAAGCTATTTTTAAAAAGCCTCTGATGGTAAAAATATAAATACACATTGAGTTTATGAGCTAAACTTTTTACCTTGGCCTCTTGAGGGCTGACATGTAACACACAACGCTAACTTCAGCAAGAGTCAAGGGATGGGCTGAAAGGTCTTATTTTCCTGACACAAATGCCATCGATTTCAGCCACAAACTGTAACTTCACAACTGGACACTAGCTGTGTGTCTTGTGTGCTAGGCACAGCCAGATGCGGGGTCTACCTTGCAGTCAGATGGCTGTCCCTTCGCCTCCTGTGAGTGGAGGAGGGGTGCTCACCGTGGCGAAGGCTGCGCCGAACAACGTCTGCACAGATGCTCGGGGTCAGCCGGGCAGTGGGTGCTGCCCTGAGCTGCGTCCTTAGCGCTGCTTCTTCCCATCAGGAGTCCCACTAGCAAATGGGGGTTCAGTGAAACAAGTGGTTAGTGGAGGGTATCATCCCACATTTTCCCCAAGCTCACTGAAACTTGTATAACACTTTCTATGTGGGGGAAGTGAAAGCACAGTTTTTAATGCCAAAGCTGAGAAATTCTTCCACCTTCACTTCTCATCTGAATGCTGTCCAGTTTCTCTTCCACTGCCCACATGGCAAACAGAAAACTTCTTATTTTTAAAGCAATGAATGGATTCTTGTAAGTCTCCCACAGTACCTGCCCGGGGAGATGAGAATGTTGTTTTCATTAAGCATTTCTTTATAGTTAAAGCATCACTATTTCCAAAGATGAACCAGGCACATCCCTGGAAAACAACCGCCATCTACTCACAAGTGGGGAGACCAGATGCCCAGCGTCCACATCCACCGAAGAACCGCTCAGGCCACAGGCTTCCTGTCTCTGTGCCTGCGAGCTAACCCCCTGCTTCCCCACAGCGGTTCCCCAAAGACTGCTCTCCTGCAGAGACAGCTCCCTGGAGCGAAAAGACGAGAGTAATGGTACCCAGGAGCCTACGCTTCCGTGGAACTGCTCCCGAGCGTGGACCTACCTCTGCACCGTCTCAGGACGGGCACACCAGGGCTTTCCCAACACAACACGGAGACCCACATCGCACTGGTCACCGCCGTCGGTAACCGTGTTCACTTTGGTCAAGAAGTGGGTAGTTTAAAATACAGATACTTCTGCTAAAATAATTTTATAACATTTAAGAAGATTAACTTCTTCCAACTCCAGAAGTTCTAAACCACAGTAGCAAAGTCTTAACTGGCTGGTGACGACGCAGACAGTCAAGGGTTTCTGTGTACCCTGATGTCCCGGAGGGCAGAGCACACATCCTGCGTAAGCAGCAGGTTTTCCTTAAGTGGCGTAAGCTGCGTCCACATACGTTTCTTCCGCCGTCCTAACACATGAAGATGTCACAACAAAGCTGCCGGGTAAGACTCCTCTTCCTACTCCAGACCAGAGCCTCAACTTCTTAGAGGCTAAGTCTGAAAGAAGTGGGTCTTTAGGGGGGTCCGAGCACAGGGACCCTCCACACTTGTGGTCTCAGTGCAGAGCCCGAGCCCGAGCCCTTTGCTCCTTCTTGCTGAAACTCGTGACCTGATCTCCTCGAGCCAAAGAGAAGCTGTAGCTTCGCAGCCATCCTCCCACACAGCAGGAGAGCCTCCCAGACACACCCCTTCACTACCTGGACTTGCCGCTCCAGTAAGTTACAAGCCTGAGCCCTGGAATATTTTCAGAGAAACGGAGTTTTGAGTAACAAGTATCCAGCTCGCTCTACAAAATGCAGCCTATTCTGAGCAACCCAGGATCGCCCCACATCAGCGTGGACTGAAGTACCGAGGACTTGGCGGCGGACGCATCAACACTGAGCACCGTTCTTCAAACCCTAACAAGCATTCTCTCTTCGTTTGTGATGATTTCCATCCCTTTAGCGCAGCAGGCCCGTGAGCACCGAGTTACTTTCCAGAATAAAATATACACACATTTTGGCACACAGGGAAACACGCAGACTGCAATTCCTCACACCTGTGCACACGTTATGTCACACGTAATTGAATGTATAGGTCTTCCAGAATCAGTAAGCAACTGTGAATCATTCTCTGAACCCCAACGTGTTTGTTTCGCAGCGAGCAGAGCGCCGCGGACGAGCAGCGGCCCGGGACCGTGAGAAGTGCCTTGGAGACCAGCAGGGCAGAGCCCACTGCCTTCTGGACACGCCCCATGAACAGAGATTTATTTTTGCAGACCGCCTCTCCCATAATTCCTTTACCTTGAGTTTTGTATGTTGACACCGTCTGTGGGCACAGAGTCAGTAAATGGGTGTGCCCGACAGTAATGCTCGCCGCCGGTCATTCTAGACGGCCGGAGGATGCTCCACGCTTGATGTGTCATGCTGTGAAACGGCGGAGGGATTTCTCCTTTTCCTGATTAGGTGACGTCACAAATACTTCTTGAGAAGCATAAGCAGAATCTAGAACTATATTTTCATATAGCATATGGTATTATTTAATATTTTATTACTTTTACAATTAAATGCCCAGAGTATCATTTGGAATTGCATGAAAAATTTAAAAAATATAAATAAATAAAAAGAGACAGAAAAGAACTTCAGTTGTGGAGACATTGGAGTGTAAATCTGTGTACACGCCCAGGCTACTTTCATTTGTCCTTTGTATAATAAATGTAAGATAGTATCTAGATGCTGTGTAATATGTACATACTGTAAATAAAACGCAAGTAATAAATGAAGTGTTTGTTATAATGAAGTCTTCAGAGTGACTCTTTACTCCTGAACAAGTTCATCAGTGGGCATTCATGATTTACAAATCTTCTGAAAAGACTGAAATACTGGCAGGATATCACAGAATATAAAAGGCATAAATAAATAAAACGAGAAAGCTATGAATTCTTGTAAGGGACATCAGCATTTTTTAAAAAGAGTGGCACTATATATTGGCGACATATTTCTTAACGTACGTGTTTGGTAGCGAGTATTTCAAATAAGGTTGCATCCGTATTTCCTGTATGACTTTGTAACGGAAACACTAAACTCCGTATTTCCTGTGTGACCTTGTAATGGAAACGCTAAACTAAGAGGGACCTTAAGACTTCCAAAAAGCTCCAGATTTTTACAGGTAGATATATTTTGAACAAATCTGACTGGATCTAATTTTTCAGACAAGTGAATTCAGCAACGAGGTTTTCTGTTCCATGAGCCCTAGTCTGGATACAGCCTAAGGACAAAGTCAATTAGGAACCCTAGGATTTGTCTGAGGGTCTGTGTTTAAGACATGTGTGTAAATGTTAAAGAAAACGAACTAGAGAGATTTATTCATCAACATAAAGGAACAGAAAAGAGTAAGAAATTTCCTTACTTTGAGAGTATTAAGCAATTACTGAACGATTAGGGCACTAGGGTGTAATTTTTGAAGTGCTTTACTTTCCTGTTTCCTAGTTGCAGGTAGACTTTTTCCCTCAATTCTTTACTTTTTAAAGCTACCATTATCAAATTCTCAATCCTCCCACGTTTCCGGATAAGCCCTCATGGAGCGACCCCGCAGGCCACCACACACACGCCTGGCCAGCCTTCTTGCCGCCACCTCCCCGGTGTCCCTGAGTCTGCCGCCCCCGGTGGCCTGGTGGGAAAGACACCTTGCTCATCCCTCAGGCCCGAGTAAGCTCAGGACCGAAGGTCCCCCGTCTGGGGCTCCTGTGATACTGAGGACCAGAAGCCGTTCCTCTGAACTCTCCCTGCTTCTGAGCGACCGTCACTCAGACCGGTCCGTGACCCCGAGTCCTCCCGGGACTTCGGGTCATCAACGATGAACTGGGCTGAAGACCGAGAGGAGAAAAGCTGTCCCTCATCTAGCCATCCACAGGGGTCTGCCTTGGGGTGCTGGCCCGAAGGAGAACCCACACTCCACTGAGGATGGGGCGCAGGCAAGGCCGCTGTGGCTGCAGGGCTGCCAGCTTCTCCCATGAACATATGACTTGAGTGAAAGCAACGTGCTTACTTAGGCGCTTACGCCGCTTAGGGTGCTGCCCGGCACGGGGCAGACAGGCACACATCACACATCATCCAAAAGGGACAGTGGAGGCAATGCTTTCTGATTCTTCTCCACCTGTCAGTAGAAAAACAGGCAGACACCAGACTTGTACTTAGCTGTAGTTTTGTAATTTCCCCAGTTTATTTGAAAACAATCTTTTCTGACATATATTCATATGAATTTTAGATCAGTTATCTCCAAGTGCACAGAAATTACCTATATTTGCCTATAAACTAAGCACTGATAAAAGAATACTTAACATATCAATATTTAAGCATTCCAACATAAAAGGACTTTTCCCCCACTTATTATTTTTTTCCCACCTAAGCTGATCTATATTTGACATTCAGGTTAATCACACGCATGTAAAAGCAGACGTGGTCCCCACACTGACCCTAAGGTAAACCAGCACACAAGTGTCCTTCTTCCCGGACATAATTACGTTTCCAGAGGCAAAGTGGTTCAAACGGGAACACAAGGTGACTTCCTTATGAAATCAGCTAGACAGACACAAACTAAGGAGTGAAGGTGCTGAAGATGAGTCACGCAATTCTTCCTCCTTCCTGTCCTGTCGGTGCACAGGTGTGCACTGAACACTTCTCACCAACAGCACTGGACGCCAGGCCCTGGCGTCAAGAGGGCGTGCAGGGCAGGGGCCCCGTCCACACAGAGGGAAGAGGCAGTGCAGCTTCCTGGAAGTGCCGATGGGCGCAGATGCTGCCGAGCCTTACAGAGAGGCTTTACTTCATTATGTTCTATCTTGCTGCTCTACGATTTTCTTTGTTCCACTATTTTTGTAACTGGGGCAAAGTGGGAGGTTCAACTAGTCTAAGAACACTTACCCCATAAACTGGCTGAATCAAACATTTTTATTTATTCGTCCACCAAACGCAACAACTGATTTCCATCTACAATTATTTTTTAAGGTAAGAAACAGTGAGTCGACTGAAAAAAGGGCTGCGGCCTTGGCTAGGGAATGGCGACACTGTGACACCTGACTGAGAATGCGGGCCTGTGGGAACGAGCCTGGGCCGCAGCAGGGCTGGACCCGGGTCAGCGAACCTTCTCCAGGAAGGCTCTGCAGCACCGCACACACTGCTGGTAGACGGTCTCAAAGTCAGCGTCATTACCCTGAAAAGACAGGGAAAAGGAAGAGTAACAAAGCCTGCGTAAGGAAAAGGCCCTTCAGGACTCTGCCTCCGACTCCCGACGTGAGGGCGCACAGACAGGCTGGTGTTTACGTTATCCCTACCCGTGAACCGCAGCATGGAAGTGAGAACCATACTTACATAATAAGGGTCTTCAATGATGAGCTTTTTCTGTGGATCGTAGCTCCCAAGTAGTTCAATTCTCGCTCTGCAGTTTTTAACTTGACTACTTTTCCTATTCAGATCTCTGTAAAATTGAAACATGAACTCAGTTTTCTGATCTATGGTTTCAAGTTAAACTGGGACGTCTGCTAGGGTTTTATGAAGCACCCATATCAAAATCCAGCAAAAGTGACCTGACTTAAAGAGGAAATCAAGCACTCGGCAGCTCTGCACGGCCCTCCGTGGGGCTGCAGTCATGGGGCTGTCTTTCAGGCAAGGGAGCTCGCAACAGCAGGGGATTTACACGAAATGTACAGCTTTGAGTCAGACAGTAATCTGCATTCTCCTGACAAGGTGACAGAGTGGAACGCAAAAAGCCATGAGGACCAAGTCCCAGAGGGCGGGAGGTTCCACGCTAAGGTGTCCTGACGGTGGTCCTTGCACCCACTCCACTGCCTGGGGGGGCTCCGCGCCCATCTCCCACCTCAGCTTTCTCACTGAGCTTCGTGTGGACTGTTCCTGCATTTGGTTACCAAATCTCTATGGGGGACAACAGAGTCTAACGGGAAACCCGCGAGGCCTCAGAGCACAGACCCTCCCCAGGAAGCCACCGAGGCTGAAACGTGAAGGGCAGGTGGGAGCAGGGGTGGCTCGGGCTGCACCACCACGTGCCAACCACGTCTGGACATTTCATTAATAGGGTGCCACACAGCGTTCTCTAACAAGACACTGTTGATGATACTGATGAGCTATTCCGTAAGTGAGAAAAATGTGGACAAAGCAAAACCAACAAGTGAAAAACAAAAATAGAAAATCTACGTATTTTAACGCAGTTCGTGATTAATGAAAACCTAGGTAAGCCTGCTGCATCCGTACCTGTCCATCCTACAACAGTGACTAAAGGAAAGAGTTTCTGTTAATCAAACACACGCAACATTTACGGGTTAGCAGTGAAGCAAGGCAGCGTGGTCCTGCGCTCACACCGCGGGCTCGTCTGTCCTCTCGGTGAGGGCAGACACCGAGGGCCCTGCGGGCGGAGTGCTCAGGCATCTCACTCAGCAAGACCTATTGTGTGACAGGCAGCACGGTGCCCGTCCTGCAACTGGTGCATGGTCTGCTCATACACTCCCTTTGGTCACTTAGCCCGAGTCTGCCTCTATATTTGTAAAATACATCGTATTCATTTATCTTTGCATGGTCACATTGTATCATATTGTTTGTTAGGTTTAATTTGAATACATGAAGCCCATAATACATGTAAGCCCACCTCAGACTTCAGGAGGAGAGGCCCAGGAAAACGCTCTCATCATTGGTTACCAGTGCCTGGCTGAAGAAATGCCACACCAAGTTCCTTGTTGCCCAGATCCATGTCCCCTGAGGTCAAACGCACAAGTGAGGCGATAGGGCACGGTGGTGAGTGTGACTCATGCCTCACACAGCCTAGGCTAAAATTCCAACACACCCACCACTGAATCTGTGACCTTGGGCAAGTAACGTAACCTCTCTGTGCCTCGAATTCCTCTTTGACAAGATGGAGCAACAGTGCAAACCTTCAGAGGAAGCGCTTTGGCGTGCACAGCACATGGTATGCACCATGCTTAGCCATTTTTATCTAATACCTTAATCTGACAGTTTTTGTTTTTTAAATTGATTAAGGCAATCAACAATTTAAATGAACTAAAACGTCTTCTTTTTTGTTAGTCTTTTTTTGGGGGTTGCTGTGAGGCCGCTGTAAGGGGGAAAAGATGAGAAACACAATAAAACACCATGCTGGCCATGAATCATTACAGCAGTAACAAACTCGCTCTCCTGCAAAACAAAGCATCACCTTATATGTCAGGCTTTTCCTTACCCAAGGGTGTGTCTAAGTGTGAACGGATCTATGAGACTTCAGCTCCAAATTATTCCCTGGATTTCTCACTCTTCTAAATAAGTACTTCACATGTTGTGACCAGCATTATATATTACAAGCTTAAGGTACTAGAAAAGTCATTTTGGCCAACAAACTGCCTAGCCTATTACTGAACCGAGCTGAAGAGAAATACCCTTTAAAAATACGATTACCTCAGGTTGCTTTCATCCATACATAGTATATAATCAAAAGTGGCAAAGTCTTCTTTGGTAACCTAAAAGTAAATGAGAAGTGAAAACATAATGTTTGCGTTTAGACCAATCAAGCCTAGAGGATCCAAAACAGAACCTTAAAAAAAAGAAAAAAAACAAAAGGCTATACTTGAATCTGCTACTCACTTATTAAGTTATAAATCAATTGAGGTACTTTAAACAGTTAACCTGATTTCCTAAAATTGTATTGCAAATAAATTTTATTTTATACAGTTCCCTAGAATAATCATAAATAGTATAATATGTGGATGCAAAGTTTATACTTCATCTTCGACTTCTTAGAAACAAAGTATAATTCAGTTAACGTATTAAAATGTTCCGTGTCCGAGCCCTATTTTTCATTCTACAAGTACTCATCCTCAGCCCCAGTGACATGGGTCAACTGCAGCACTGGCGGCTGTCCTTGTGGGGCTTCCCTCCTACGCAGGGTGGGCAGCTCTCAGGACTGACAATGCCTCACAGAAAAATAAAGCAGAGAAGAGGGCAGAGAGGAAGATAACATTTGAAGTAGAGGGTGGTCAGGCTCACGAGAAAGAAACACATGAGTAACTGAATCTCTGGATCTTCTCTATTCCGACTAAATATCCATAACTTGGACATGACACGGAAGAAAGTACCACTCAGTATTTTTACTAATTCTAACCCAAACTTGGCACTGTTTTCAGACATAATTCATAAACATAAGCTCACTAAAATATAAACAAAAAACTCTCTTATGATTTTTTATTAGTATAAGTAATAACAGAATAAGAAAAGAGCGACTATATTCAATTTTAATAACCTATAAGGGGAAAGATACACCTGAAACTAACAGCATTGTAAATTAACTATACTTCAATTAAAAAAATGGTAGGCAGGTGGGAAGGAAGGAAGGGAAACATGCCGTAATCAAGGATGGAAATAATTTCTAAGAATGCTTTCAATACTCATCTTCATCACTAAAAAAATCCTCTAGGATATAGTGGCACAATGAAACTACAAAGGTTTTGAATGCCTGGTTAAGCAGAGTAGTGGCACTCTACGATAATCAGCGCTGCAAAGGAACCGTGAATATACTCACTCTTCTGTGAAAAATAATAACTTTTGGCCCTTAGTGCGCGCTTGCATTAATTTGTAGCGCAGCACATTAATAAAGCACCGGGACCAAATTTTGCTAACATTCCCAAGGCACTAGCTTATTTTAAAATCTGTTAGAACAAATATTACAAGTTATTTCCCCAAATTAGTTGTCTGAGAAATGTCCTGAGATTAAATATTAAACACTGTTTGTAATTTTGGAATGACTGCGATTGCAGATCCTAAGAAAGACTTAGTAACTGACAGCTACACGTAGCTACATGATGTTTGGATGTTAAAATGACTGTGGAAGAGGAACAGCTATAATTAACATCTTATAAAGAATGCATGGTAAAGGATTTCCGCTTGCAGCTATAAATGAAATAGCTTGTGGCAAAACAACCCTATTGCCAGAAAAAAAGTAGAAAACGCCCATCAAAACTAAACACTTCTGCACAATCATTAACGTGCTCCCATGACAGCCAGGCTCAGAAAGGCCAAAATCCCAACCGCGCGCACAGGACCAGGTATGCAAATTGGCGGGCCCTCTGCTGCTACAGATAAGCCTGGCTACCTGCGAGGGCTGACCGGCCACAAAGGGCAGCTGGCATCTTGCCCCCGCCCTCAAGAGGACTTGCTGATCCTGGGCCCTGGCTAGAGCTCGGAAGAGAGATCTCAAACTTCCTGGATGCAGAAATTTTTAACTCTTAAAATTATTTAGGCCTTCCCTCTAAACAACTTGTTACTTAGGGTTTTATCTATTGTACCAATATTCACCAAAGCTATTAAAAGTGAAATTTTTATAACACTTATTATTCACTTAAAAATAATAAAAATTCATTACCTGTTACTATAACATTTTTATAAATGAAAAACAGCTCTATTTTCCACACTGAAACTTAGGGAGGAGAGTGGCACTGTTTTACATTTTTGCAAATCTCTTTAATGTCTGCTTACTCAAGGCAGACGGTTCTCCTCTGTGCTTCTGCATTTGATCTGCTGAAATATGCAAAACCAGCCTCACACAAGTATGTAGCTTAAAAGCAGTATTTTAACAGCCATTGTGTAACTGTGGATATTCTCTGATGCAACACCAAAGCTCATTAGCAGTGGTTTCTTACAGGTTATTTGCAATGCAGAACCTGAAAACATACGAGCAAACTTTTCCTACTCTGTCCTAGCTCACTGGTTATGGTTAGTCTGAGCCTTTGAATGGATCCCTGACTCACACATTTTGACCTCACTGGCCTAGGGGTCCCTGGAACCCACTTTGGGGACTGTGCTTTAGACTCTCACAGGAGGGGCTGTTAGCAACGTCTGAGGACATTGTGATTGTCACGATGGGGGATGAAAGGGGTGCTTAGCACCGCGTGGGTCAAACCACCGGCCTCCCAGGTCATGAGAAGCCTGGGCAGAAGGCCGCTGATGGAAGGCAGGAGCACCAAAGGGCCAGTGGCCCTCACCGGATGGAGATGCCGGAGGTGAAGCTGGCACCACACGTCTTCTCCTCAGAGCATCTGCCAAGTTCCTAAACTATTCAGAGAAAGAAGCCAAGAGAACAAGTGGAAGGCCGCACGCAGCAGACTCAGTGGGGAGGGAAGAAGAACTACTTCAGAAGCTGCTAAACAGGAACAGCCCTGTGTGCCGAACGCCTCCCCGGCAGGGGGACTCCTGGAAGTTCACCCGAGAGGGGCCCGTCCAGCACAGCCCGAGCCCCGCGAGGCAGGTCCAGAAACCAGTCAGCTCCAAACCAGTTCCTGCCCTACCAAAGCGGAGCCACCTGGGGGCGAAGGTCCTTCACCCAAAGCTTCTACATTGTCTATACATCATGCTCCGCATTTAATCCAAACTATCAAGCATGCCGAGCAATACAACAAAGAGGAAAAGAAAGAAAAGCAGACTCACAGATGACCCAGGTATTAGCTACTAGGCTTCGTGTAAAATAACTGTGATTGGAGTTGTTCACGAAAATATAGGGCAAGATGTAGAATTTCACCAGAAAGCTGGAGTCAATTTAAAAGATCAAATAAAACTTAAAGAATTAAACAAAGTAACAGACACTAAATATTCAATAAGTAGAGGCTTATGAACTGTTTGAAAACAGAAAGATTTGTACATCACAAAACAGGTCAGGAGAAAAGTCTCAGACTGAAAAACAGTGAAAAAAAGGATGGAGAAAGTAGCAAAAGCACAAGAAATTTATGTTCAAAATACATTTAGGTTGAATCTCAGAAGAATGAGGGGAAGAAAAGTAGACAAAGATAACAGCCCAGAATCTTCCAGCACTGATGAAAACCATCAAGACACAAATTCAGGAAGTGAATCTGACCACATAAAACTGCTGGTAACTACACACCAAAGAAAGCTAAAGACAGCAGAAGAAAATGACAGCAACAGCAAGGAGCAACAAAGGACAATGGATTAGATGAATCCTTCCAAACAGTTAAGGTAGAAACACCATCATTGTTTGACAAAGGTTTTTTAACCGAAGAGAAAAGAAACATTCGCCAACTTGTTTTATGAGGCTGCTCGACCCCGACACAGTGTGTGATGCCAGGTGTGTATCCACCCAACAGAACTGCACACACACAAAGATATTCAGTGGACTCAGCCCCAAACTAGAAACAACCGAGTGTTCCTCAAGAGTGGAACTGATAATAAACTGTAGCCTAACTGTAAAATGATACTGAGTCCACAAATGAAGATGACTAAGCTTTGCTATGAGCAACAATACGGAGAATCTCACAAAGGAAAAAGCTGACAGAAGGATACACACTCTAGGATTCCACTGCCATAAAGCTGAAAAGGTAGACGGCATTCTGAGCGGTGACCTCTGGAGTAGAGGGAGTAGAGCTGGTCGTGCCATAAGATGCACTGAGCACCCTGACATCTGTGCATATGTCAAATAAAGTTTACCGAAAAGGGAAAGAATGTATGATAAAGTAAACATCCCCACAGAACTAACCGGATGCGAGAGTTCACATACTCCAGAGAAATGATTACATGCGCTAAAAAGAAAAAAGTACCCTGAATGTATCCTGTCTATAAAACCCAGGTTTAATAGAAATATTAGAATAGTTCTCGTACAAATTGTGATACTCACTAAAGAGGAAATCTGTAAACATTAGAAAATGCTAAAAAATAACAAAGATCTTACGTGATACTGACATATCCTACTAGGACTTTCACATTTTTAAAAAAATCATTGTTGAGAAAATCTTCTTAAAAGCAGCAAGAAAAAGAAAATAGATCATGTGGAAGTACTACTTCTAAAACTGGTAATAATTTCATAAGCAGTAACTTTCTAGCTTTGTTTTTTTAAGGCATGTGTATTTAAAATATTTCATTTGTACCCACTTTTATTATAAACTTAGTGTATGAAAAATAATCTGATCTTAAAAGCAGAAAACATGGAAGTGTCATTGCTCATAATTCTGAAGGTCTACTCAAAATAAATCTACATTATTTAGAAAACAAAATAGAAACTGGCAAGGTATGTACAACCCTGAAGAGATTAGAATGGACAAATGATATAAAAAATGTTTAATCTCCAATGAAAATTCCACTTAAGAAAGGGTCCTTAAAATAGTTAATTTAAATAGTAAATTGTTAACATGCAGAGTCAACTGATGTAGCCAGAAACTAGTTCACAGATCTCAGTTATCTAAGTCAAAAATAATGTGTGTATTACTAATTTCTGAGACATTATTAACATATTAAAAGTGTTTCTATAGTAATTTTGTTTTGTGAATTTTCTGGCTCACACCTCAACAAATAAACCTGTAATTAAATCCAAGTTCTACCACTTTGCAGCTGCATAACCTTCAATAAGTCATTTATTTTCTCCCCAGAACTGTTTCTTGACCTGCAAAATGTGTTTACCAACCACTCCTTTCCGTAATTGATAAAATTTGAGAACGACCAAAATTTAAAATACGATGCTATATGGCAAAGCAATCTGCCAAGTTTTAAATAGAGACAAAATTTAGTATAACAACGACTAAGGAATCTTTATCAGGTCTTACGAAAAGTTCTGATCCAAGCACTAATACTAAATTATAGTTCTCACACTGCCATCCATACTTACAAACATGCAATATATTTGACAACTGCTTTTCAAAATATTTGGCTTCTCACTTTGAAGGCCTCAAAAGCTCATGTGACACCAAGCCATAACCCTTCTTGGCCTATAGAGCCTACATTTTGTTAGGATGGATACAAAAGGAAGTTAGCAGATTTTAGCGAGGTTTTTAAAAAATCCAATTGAATCTCCACAAAATAATCATATTGATAAAAATAGCAGTCCCTTTAGAACGACACGCTAGTCAGAAACGAAGCGTGTTTCTGTAGCAGCTGGTCCCCGTGGTTATAGAAGGTGCCAGCGCGAGCACCCACAGCAGCTCCTAGACTGGGAGGGACTGGACAGGCCGCCTACGGACCCCGACGTCTCACCACGAATGCTGCCATGAAAACCTCAGCACCCCACCTCCCGCGGTTCCACGGGAGTCTAGAACCCTGCAGCCCAATAACGTGCCCACCAGACCAAGTGGCTATTTAAATGAGTTACAGTTTAAAATGCAGCCTCCATTACACTGGCCATATCTCAAAAGTGCAAGAGCACATGCAGCTGGTGGCTTCCACCCTGCAGAGCAGATAAGGCACGCCAACCTCCTCGCGGGACGTGCTGCTGGGCCGCGTTCCAGAACCAAAACCCAGAAGTACTACTGCTGGTATGCAGGATATGCATCCATAGTAATATCAGCGTTACCCGGTATTTCTAAGGCACTTCACAGCTGGCAATGTTTCTGTATTTACGACCGAAATTTATTCTAGCAACAACCTAGTAATGGAAGCAGACTAAGTCACCAGGGCTTAAATGTTTAAAGACCTCACGCACAGAAAAAAAGGCGATGCCAGCTCAGGTCGGCCAGCTCTTAGCCAGGGCTCTCTCGACCATGCATTTTAACAAGTCGATTCCAAGACCATGCAAACCTTTCAGAACTGTGGAACCAGAATGGGTGTATTGTGGCTGGTTAGGCTGACCCTAAATAAACAGACTCCAATAAACGCACTCATTATACATAAGTCTGGTTAAGCCTCTCACAACCGCTCAGGTTACGGGATCAACGTATTAGAAATTAAACGAGGTCTCTTCTACCTGTCTTGCTTTATGGACTGTGTTAATGCCATGATTTCTCAGGCAGCTCACAGCTCTCGGATCTGGCGACCGGCCCACGTTCCAGTCAGAAACAGCGCCACTGTCAATGACCCACTGCAACACAAAACACACAAGTGCACCTTCAAGGTCAAGTACGGTACCTGCCGGGCAACGTGACTCATGGGGACACCATGCTTCTTCATGCAAGCCTGCCCTCGATAATCAGGAGGGTTTCCTAGTTCATACGTGGACGTTGCTGCACTGTCTATCCTCCACTGCAGGAGAAAAAAAGAATTTTTTTCACAATTTTCTGCCCCAAAGCCATTCAGGTTGTCCTCTTTAAGGCTGTGAACAGTACTTACAGTATCTGAAATGTTTTGATCAGTTACAAGTTTCCTGAAAACTGCTTCTGCGATGGGTGATCGACAGATGTTACCTTAAAAAAAAGGAGGGGGCAGAGTGAGCATCTGAGGTGACCGTCCTGCCAGCACGTGGCAGAACCTGGGGGAACAGCTGACCCAACCCTGCTCAATGATTTCACACCAACTGTCCAAGTACTCAAAGTACAAATGACAAAGACATCCGAAATCAGAACAGTCATGACCAAAATCATCGTTTTTCAGGTTTGCTATCACTGACCCAGAAGCGAGTCGTGAAATCAACGAAGTGGGTCGCAACCAGCCTATTTTAAAATGAAATACAACAGAATAGAGTTTAAAATATGCATTTTCAAGTATACTGCACCTAATAAAGATGACTATTGTTTCATAAAATACACAAGCAAATGTATCTAGACCTAAGAGTAGCTCCACACAGACTTCTACCGCAGGACCTGTGCAGAGGGAGCCCTTGCTTGAGTGCTGTGGACCCAAAAGTCAGCCAGCTGGGGTAGGGATGGTCCTCCAGGCTGTCCAGTCTGCCCAGAACTTACAGCAGCTGCAAGTTCACAGATCCCCAGAGCCACCCTCACTTCAAACCAGCTGAACCTTACAGGTTCAATATTTCTCCAGAAGGACTGCAGAATTCAGGAAAATGCTATACTTATGATTATAGTTTTATTATCGCAAAAAGATACAAAGCAGAACCAGCCAAAGTCAGAGAGCACAGCAAAGATTCTGGAAAGTTCCAAATCGGAAACTTTCTCGCCCTTGGGGATGTGTCACATTCCCGTCACCCATGTGCGACAGTACTCAGAGTACCCCCAATCCAGGACGCCTCCCAGAGCTCCAGTGCCAAGGATTTATTGGGGTTTCATAAATAAGCCCAACTGATTGAATTACTGGCCTGTGGTTGAACCCAATGTCCAGCCCCTTCCCCTGCCATGTGTGGCTCGCAGCCTCCACCCGAGTTACCTCCTCTGCATAAGCTGTGTAGGGCCATCCCTGAATCACAAAACACTCCTATCACTCCAAGGGAATTCCAAGGGGTTTGAAGGTTACCTCCCAGCAGCCAGGACAGAGGCAAGACCTCTCATTAAGTGGGGTCAAATTCCTTACTACACAGGGGAAGAAAGATAAAAGACAGAAAATCTTCCCTCAAAATATTTCTACCACGTGCTAAGCAATGTATTTATGGGAGATACGGAATTAGCTATAATAAAAACAAGAAAACAAATGCTGATAGACAGGCAATATACTACAGGAGCACTGGAAAAGATTCTAAAAAGCATAAAGAATAAGAAAGTTTCTTATGAGAAAAAAAGAACAATTAGGGCTGGTCTTTAAAGGATGAAGAGTATTAATTAAATACTGGTTAATTGTAGGAAAAAGGTAACCTGACACCACCATGCTCTCTCTCATCTCCCAGTGTGCTGGCTGGGACACAATTAACAGCACACATTCTTTAGACCTTTAAAACATTAAACACTTAATAATCTTGCCAAAATAAGGAGTTCCGTTCTTTTCTGCTATTACCCTTACCAATGGTATACGTCTGACACTTCCCTGCACTTCAGTCTGAAACAGGTCCAGATAAGCGCTTTGAAGGAATACAACTCTTATGTTTCAGAAACGTACTGCTGTTACTGTCCTGCACACAGGCTACCAAGTGAAATGGCAAACGGCAACCTCAAATACCCCAGAACTCCACGTCTCACCCCCTCCGCCGGCAAAGCTCTGGCTCAACACACAAACTCTCTCTGAATTGTGGGTCTCCCTCCTGTGGCCCTCACCCCTTCTCAGTCCAATCTCAACACAACAGCTGACGGCTTCTTTTTAAACTTCCCACCTCTGCTCAAAACCCTCCAATGGCTTAACTCGCTCAGTGAGCCCAAGTCCTCACACGGCCTCACCAGATCTGTCCACCGCAGAACCTAAATGTGGGTCTGAAAACTAGGGCTCAGGACCCACCAGCTTTGTATATAGTTCTCAAAGCTAAAAATAATTTTTTTACATTTTTAAACAGTTGAAAAATACTCAGAATATCTTGAGAATATTCCATAGAATTCAAATCCCAGTGTCCATACACAATTACAGCCCAGCATAATCACTTATGTATTGGCTAGAGCTGCTTTTGCACTACACCTTTGGTATGGCCTACAGAGCACAAAATATTTGTTCTCTGGCTCTTTACATAAAGAGTTTGCAGACTCCTGCCCCGGAACACTCACTGTATGTCAGGAAGTAACTTCTCCCCTACGCACCAAGAACAGCACTGCTCATGTATCCACTGGGAACTGAGCAAACAGCCACATTATCTGAGTCCTCAGGTACAGAGGGGTGTCTGACTGAGAAGGTACTAGGTCGCCAGGCCAAGAACTTCAGCTTCCCAGCCGTTTCTTGAACATGGCCAGCACCCTCACTTCAAAATCTTTCACCTGCCTTCCTCTGGGTCCAGAGTGCTTTTCCAAAATACCCTACACTTGCTTCCTCACCTCCGTCAAGTCTTTGCTCAAATGTCACCTTCTCGGTAAGCCCTCCCCTGAACAGCCTACTTACAGTCGCACTCTCCTTCTCTGCCCCTTTCCCGCCTCACTGTCCTAACCAAATACCTGATTGTTGGTGACGGAATGTGAGCTCTAGAGACGCAGGGAGTTTTGTCTGTTTTCCTCACCACTATGTCCCTAGCACTCAGAACAGTGCCTGGTCCCATGGCAGTTGCTTTAAAAAAAAAAAAGTACTGAAAATAAATACTTACAAGCAGACATCTCCCATTAAGAGCCACCATAGTGCATTACGTCAGCCTAATCAACAATACTAAGTGAAATAAACAAGGCAATGGAATCCTATTAGATGCCCAACCTGGGCTGAACTGCCCTTTAAATACTGTGTTGAAGCCATCAGTCAGCCTTCAGTGGAGAGCTTAAAAATCAAATGATGCCGACTGTCAAAGTGAAACAAGGAGGCCTTTTACTTTTCCCCTCATAGAAATTCAATTCTGCAAATACCTAGTATGCATCATATTTTGTCCTAAAGCTGGAAATACAAAGAAAAATAAGCCACAGTTATTGCCTTCAAGAGGGCTAAATCTAGCTATAATCTCAGGAGGCTATCAAGTTAATTATAATAAAATCTGTGTGAGGAAAGGTGTCTATAAAGGGTCATGGGAACAACTACCTCTACGTAGATGATCTGGAAAAAGTAAAGAAGGGGATACTTGGGTCTGACATTTTAGAAAGGCTTTCCAGGCAAAATGCAAAATGGGTTCCCAGAAAGAAGCACACACGGAAGGCACACTGAGCATCTGAAGTCCTGGGGAACAGGGAGTCCACAGGGTGTGTGAGTAGGAAACGGTAAACGGGGTAAAGTGGGAAAGGCTGAGCACACTTCTGTGGCCTTCTTTAAGGGAGCACCTAAAGAGGAGTGGAAGGAAATGCAGGAAATGCAGACTCATCAGGTTTTAAGTCACTGGACTATTGACCATATAGGCCGTCCTCTCTGGGGAATTAAGGCGATGGGGTGGAAGCACTGAGGTGCCCTATCAGAGGAAAAATCCTGAAAGCTAAAGGGAAAGTGAGCTCTATTTTAAGTAAGGGAGGCTAACTGTTGAAGTCCTAAAAATGAAAATAATTCTGAGCTGGGAGTTACCTGAAGAATTAAAAATAAAAAATACCTTCATTTTCATGTAGAGGAATATTGGCACATGGGGCTGTTACATAGCGACCTAGGGAATCAGATCTCCCTGGTTTGGCTTTTACAATCAAGAAATCCTAAACCTTTGCACTTCCCCTGCCTTTAGGTCAGATCCATTTGTGAGCATGGGCCGAGGCAACATGCCAGCAAACCAGTGTTGTCATGGGTTTCGGCGCATCAGGAGGCCCTTAAAGGACAGATCAGCCCAGTGGCCTCGAGTCTGTCTGATGAAGGGGAAAAAGGGATTCTAGGCAAGTGCAATGTCAGGAACCCTGGCTTGGAGTACAGGTGCTGCAGGTGAGAAGGGAACCGGGCTTGGAGAAAGGACTGTACAGAAGCTAGAGGTCCAGGCTTGCATAGAGGGCTTCGGCAGGTGACAGGGGATCCGACTCGGAGACAGGACTCAACAGGAGACCCCGCTTGGAGAGAGAACCGGGCACGTCAAGGACACCCCGCCTGCAGAGCTGCCCAGGCAACGGCGCCGCCCCATGCCACCCTCGGGTCTCCCCTCTCCGGCCTCTTCCGCATCACCGTTCCTGGCCCAGCGGCGCAGCCCAGAGCGCACGAAGCCCTCCCCAGCCCTCCAGGAAAGTCAAAGTGGGGCTAGATGAGCGCTGTCTCACCCAGACACACGAACAGCACTGACTTGGTCACCTGTTCGGCCATCTTCCCGCGCTCATAGAGGCGCCCACTAATCACGTAGGAACTTTTCTGGCGCGGCGCATGCGCACCGCGAGGGGCCCGCTCCGCGCGCCCGCGTAGTCCTGCCCCGGCCCCACCCGGAGCGATAGTGCAGTCTCGCGCTTGCGCAGCCTGGCCCCAGAGCCTCCCGCGGGAGGCGGCGCCGAGAGCCAACCAATGGGGGAGAGCTGGAGTCACGTGCCTCTGCGGAGTGACCACCCGAGGGCAGGAGAGGGCGTAGCCCCGAGTCCCGGGGTTTTGGGGGCCACAGACTGAAGCCAGAGAGACGGGGCCTGATGGGTCCCCGAGTGTCCTCGGAGAGTAGGGGGTCAGTCCTGGAATTCAGGTGAGCGCCCGTCACCTGGGCCGCGCGGCCGAAGGTGAGGCCCGCGATCAGGGGTTGTGCGGGGTCCGCAAGGGCACCTCCTGGTACCCCGAGACCCCCGCCCCCAGTGCCTGGGTCGGAACCAATGCGCAAGGTCCACTCTGCGGCAGGACGGCCGCTGGGCTGCCCAGTTGTCGAAGCTGGGCTGCTTCAGCAGCCGCCCTGGGACCGGTGAGGGCGAGCGCACACCTCCCTTAGCTGCAGTTTTTGTCCTGCGAATATGTGTGAAGTAGGTGCTTTGCCCCGGAAAAGCGGGTGTTTACCTGCTCCCTCACCTGTCGCAGGTGTGCACCTCGCTAGACCGGTCCCTGCCCTGGGAGGCGGAGCCGAGCGGGGAGGGCCTCTCCTCTTCCTGGGTAGGTGTTGGCAGCTCCAGGGGCGCCGGAACGGACCAGGCTCGGGGTCGCAAGTGAGTACGGGTGTCGGTGACGCCGCTGAACCTCACCTGGAATCGGGACCACCCTTTACGCTATACAAAAGTTTTGCTGAGGAGTGTAAATCTTTGGTGAAAGAGGTAGAAACGATGTCTTTGGGATTTTTTTGCTGTTGCGCATCTATTAACACTCAGTTATCCCACAACTGTTAAAAGTTAAGAGGAACCAGCTCCCTGGACTCTCCACAAATGCGGTTGTGATTCAGGTTTGGCCCCAGTTGATTCAGTTCACAGAATGGCTTTTCTCGTTTTTAATTTTAGCGATTGTCATTCACTTCATTTGTAAATATCTAATATTTGAAAAGCCAAGGCACTATCTTTTATCGCTCCCGTCTGTTTTAGTGGGGGACACTCTGGACCTTTGTTGGACGGTTTGGGTTCAGCCTGGGCCTGGCTCGCGCAGCCGGAGGCAGAAAGCTGCCATTGTTTCCGGGCTCCCCAGGTGTAAGTGCCGGGCCGTCCACACCTCACCTGGCCCTGCCTGTGATCAGCCACAGTTCCGGGAACCTCTTGGGGCAGAGTGGCCGCCTCCCTGGTGCTGTGAGCGCTGGACCTTGGATCTCTTTCCTTTACTGTGGTGGTTTTTCCTTGTGTAATGAAATAGGAAACTGCTCTGAACAGGTAGATGACCATAAGATAATGAGATTTACCCTGCTAGCTGGAAATGTGTCATTTTCACTTCATCTCAACAAATAGTTCTGTGTCACCACTGCTGCTGCTGAGGCTGAGTTGGAGAGAATGACACAGACAGGAGACCCCTGCCCATAGAGAGTAGGAATCTGATGGCCCCAGAATGTTCTACCAAAGGGGAGGAGGTTTTCAGGTTTTCTTTTGTATACAGAACATGCGTGTCCTGCATTTTTGTCCTCGTGAGAGTTTTTATTGAGGTGTGGGAGGTGCCTGAATTAATAATGGGTTAGTCAGAAACTCTGCACACACGCACCTCAGAGAAATAACAAGTCTCCATGGTGCTGTTTAGTTCTTTGTGTGGCCTGCTATTGGCATACCTGCGCAGTGACCAGCTGGAGGTTAAAATCGGTTGTTACTTCCATCCTGTTTATCATGCGTAAACTAAGGAGAATTGGTTATCTGGTTTACAAATATTCTATTTAAGCAGAGTTTCTTTAAAATGAGTTAATACTATCCCTCATCTTTTGTAAGATTAAAAAAATATTTAAAAGAAATCTGTGCTCATCAAGAGTGATTTGATGCTTTTATTCCATTTAGGAAATTTTCTCAGGGGCTTTCTCACTGTTTAGAAAGAAAGATATGGTGTTTGGAAAGAGAACGCTGACAAGCGAAGGGGATGTTGCTGCCGTGACGCCGAGTGACCGGTGGTCACAGACGTCTTTCTACAAGTTGCCTTATGTGCAGGTGTGTCCCGATAAGACATCATCCTGTGAAGTTTGAGACCTAAACACACGGAATTTTTATTTTCTCTGGGAGGAGTCCATTTTTCACAGTCACTGACCAGGTTAATGTGGCCTGTGTAGTTCTTCTCTGAGCCAGGATCACTCTTCAGTTTGAGAAAAGGTAACGTGGTATAAGTCAAGGGGCTCCTTATGCTGGAAGTTATGGTTCTTGTCACTCCATAGTCTCTGTCCCCTGTCTGAATCCTGTGGTCAGGGGAACAAGAAAAGAGGCACAGGCCACAGTAATGTTTGGGGCTCAAATCATCAGTTTAGTTTGAAGTTTGGATTAGAAGGTTAATGACCTGACCAGAGAGACCAGTTTTGATTTCTAGAACTGACAGACTTTGTCTCCTTAAGACAAAGGAAGCAGTTAAACCCAGGCCACAGAGAGATAAGAATTAGTTTAAGAAACAGTGGCATCCACCTAAAGGGGTGGGATAGGGAGGATGGGAGGGAGACAGAGGGAGGGGATATGGGGATGTATCTATATGTATAGCTGATTCACTTTGTTATACAGCAGAAACTAACACACCATTGTAAAGCAATTATACTCCAATAAAGATGTTAAAAAAAGAGAAAGAAACAGTGGCCATGGTTATCAGGTGGTAGTGTCCGAGATGATAACGTCCTAATAAAGCTAAACTCAATATTTCAAAGGCTTTCAAAAGGTTACATAGATATATAAAGTTTCTTTTATTTTAGCTAAGGTTTATAGCCAAGATAAAAATTAATAAAAAATTTCCTATAGGTAGCCCTCTCATAATTGAGACTCCATTAAGGAAAATAATATATTAGATGCTTGTTGACCAGAGGGAAAGTTTGGGAAGCCCTTGAAGTCTTAAAGCGATGAGGTGTTGGGAGGGGGCCTTTCCTCTCCCTACTTTCGTTCTAGACAGGAGGGCTAGGCTGGAGACTAGTCAGTTTTATCACCCCGGGTGGCAGCTTACTCCAAATAGTATTCTAATGTCACTGTGGCCCCCAGTCACCCCAGCCCTGAGTTTACTGCCCCATGACCAATATGGGAATTATTTCTACATCTTAAGCTCATTTCAAGCTTTTGAGGTTTCCAAAGTAAAAATTTTCTCCTCAGTATTAAAAAAAATCCTCTTAAT
This sequence comes from Neophocaena asiaeorientalis asiaeorientalis, assembly GCF_003031525.2. Classification (NCBI taxonomy): domain Eukaryota; kingdom Metazoa; phylum Chordata; class Mammalia; order Artiodactyla; family Phocoenidae; genus Neophocaena; species Neophocaena asiaeorientalis. The sequence goes on from NW_020174434.1 coordinate 4,192,541, forward strand.
TAAAAAAAAAAGTCTTAGTATGGAAATTTTCAAATATTCAGTTACTTTTTAAAGAAAACTTTACATCTGTTTTCTTGGCTTGAGGTTTGGCATCCATCCTTCTCTTTGGAGGAAACTCAAATATTTATAGATGATTTGCTTTGCCTTGGAATTCAAGAGACTTATGAATGTTGAGATGCAAACCATGACTTAATAATGACCTTGTCTTCACAACTTCAGCAATATAATGATAGCAACATTCTGAACAGACCATGCCCCTTTGCCGAATTGTACAGCAGAGGAAAAGTGGATGAGCCATGATTTGATGCTGAGGACAGGAATTGAGGCTTGTCTCTAAGTCGTTGTTATTACTTGTTGGCTCTGACAGAAAAATTCACCATTATACAGCTATGACCTGGCAATATGCTCATATTAGAAATGTAATAGGATCTGTACTATTCAAACAGATTAGCCAGGTTCTTCTGGAATTCAGCTGAACGTGAAGGTGTCCTCACCATGACCAGCCTTGTGACACCCAGCTCGCAGTGACACAGGGCTGTGTCTAGCACTCAGGCTCAGTGATTGAGCTGTGTGGTCTGCAGGCATCCCGGGCTGCATGTGAATTCCCCAGTCCAGTAGCTTTCCTTCCCATGTTTATAAAAGAGGCTCTGACCTTCCCTACACAGGATGTTTGCAACAGCAACTCTCAACTGTGGAATTTGCTTATTTAACTGGTTTAATTCTGCCTGGTTGATGGAGTTCAAAGTAGAAAGTCTTTTGGGGGTAAGGTTTATGTATCATTTACTGAGCTTTAGTTGCACGTGACAGAATATCTGATCCAAATTGGCTTTAGCAGGAAAGGATTTCACTGGTCCATGTGACTGAAGAGTCCAGAGCTGCTTGTGGCACCAGCTGTGGCCCGGCCCTGGGCTCAAGCAGTGCCGGCAGAGCCCAGGTTCTCTCTCCAACTCTAGTCAAGCGCTCCTCTGCATGGCTTTGCTCTCAGGCTCTCCCCAGTGGTGACAAAACCTTGCAGCAAGTCCAAACAGAAGTGCCTGTGAAAGAGGCAGTTCCGGCAGCTCCCACACAAGCCCTTGGTCAGACGCTGACGTGGATCAGCCTTGGTTACAAAGCTCTGCTGTAGCACAAGGAGGACACTTGGTCTAATTCTGCAAATGGGTCCCCTTCAGGTGCGGCATCCGTGGAAACAGACACACTGTGCTGGTTCCAAAAACCAGAGGCGTAGATGCTCAGTAGGAAAAGGAACCAATTTCCACTGAAGTTTATTAATTCAAGTCAGTGTGATGTACTGAGCACCTGGATGTATGAAGAGGGCTCTACAGGGGCACAAAGCTTTGTAAAAAGCACTGCTTCTGACCTGTAAGGATTGCAGCTGAGTGGTGGACAGCTGTGTGGGTAAGAGTCTCAAATCACAAGCTCCAGTGCTGGAAATGTAAACATTCTATTGAGTCCTCGTTTTCAGTCACGTCTCAGAGTGGGTGTTGAGAAGAAGCGTCAGGTGTATGCCGCCTCTGCCCACTCAGATTTGCTTCTGGGTCTTCAGTTATCATTAGTTCTGAAGCTGGCCCCTGCTGCACTCCCAGGGTCCTGACATCCCAGCTCTGATGGAACAACAGTAGAGTTTCCTGCAAGCAGAGAGCTGGCTCTCCTGTGCCTTCTGGGCTGAAGGGGTCTTAGGGGGGTGGGCACCACTTGGCAGTGGGGCTGCTTGAGGCTCTTTAGACCAGTGTGCTTGTTGGTCTCCTGACACTCAGGTCTCCTTAGTTTGGGGTTTGGTTTGGTTTGGTTTTGTCCTACCTTTCCTGTGACAGCCTAGAAAGGACTATTTTAAGGTACTGTGCTATCAACTTGTACCACGCTTCCCTCTCACCCTCCTCTCTCTCAAGATCTAGGAAATGTTACAGAGTCTGAGAGTCAGGGAACCTTTGCGCTTACTCAGCACACGTTCTTCTAAACCCACTGGGTTTTCTATGTAAGTGAGCCTTTCCTAGTCCTCACAGGGTTTTGATCTTTAATTCCTAAAAGCAACAAATCCTTCATTCATTTAACAAATATTTATTGGGCACTTACTATATGTTATTATGGTGTGTGTTGGAGATATTACAGTTAATAAAATAGTGTGCTTAACCTCATGGCACTTACATTCTAGAGAGGGAGATTAGGTTAGAACGATTAGATTAGATAGACAGATAGACAGACAGGGTAGATAAAAGCCATGGTGTAGACTAAATATGGTGGAAAAACTTTGAGGCATGTTATCAGTGATATTACTTAGAGCATTTCTTTGGAGAAATGACCATAGGTGTTCAAGACTGGAAACAGAGAAACCACAGAAAGGCTGCTGAACAGACACCACAGGAACAGATATTCCTTGGGCCAGACTGGTGGCAGGGGAGCGGGTGAGATGAAATCAGATTCTGAGCGTGTTGAAGGTCTGTATTCCAGTAGGGTGTGCTGGTGGACTGGCACTGGGAATGAGAGCGATATGGAAGTTACAGCTGGCTCAGGTTTTGAGTGTGAGCTCCGTGATGGATGGAGCCTACCTGGAGAGGAAACCTGGGGAGCAGGCTGGAGAGGAGGTTAGGGCATCACTGTTAAGTCTAAATGTGATTAATTTGAGATGCTTACTTGGATACTTGATTTCAAGGTCCAATACGTAACTGATATGGTGAGTCTGGCATTTAGGGAAAGGTTAAAGAATAGATCAAGCTTGGAGAACTATCAGATATAAATGGTGCTTAAAGTCACAGGACCTGAGGTGTGATGTGAATAGGAAAGGTGGAGCCTTGGGGAAGCTGAGAGGACCCCGAAAGGGCTGGCCTCCAATGCTCCGCTCCCTCTTGGAAGCTGTCGACGGGAAAACAATGCACAATGTGAGAGCTGTGAGTCAAGTTTTATTTGGGGCAAAATGAGGACTGTAGCCCGGGAGACAGCCTCTCAGATAGTGCCAAGGAACTGCTCTGAAGAGACGGGTGGGGAGGCCAGTGTACATGTGATTTCGGTGAAGGGGGTACATGTAATCAAGCACACATTTTGGCAGAAGTTCGCTGCCGGTCACAAGCAGATGTCTGTATCAGTGATTTTAGTGCTTTTCTGGATATGAGAAAATGTGAGAAACTGTGCTCTTAAAATCTTCTCCTGAAAGGATCTAAGTATCTGAAGGCCTGTTCTGCCAGTTCTTTCCAGAGCACAGAGGGCCTCCTTCCTGAGCTCCGCCCTGAGCTCCTTTCAGGGTGTGTTAAAGGTCAGCGACTGCAGTGACCTAATCTTTGTGGAGTCAGATGGCAAGTGACAATTTTCAGTTGGCAAGACAGACGAAGGCAGTGTTAGCAACCTTGGCACTGCTGGGTCCTCTGGGGCCTCTCCCACAAGACATGGGGCAGGTGTCTTCCTTGCTCCTTGGGTCATCTGTTGTTTTGTGCGGCGCAGGTGGTAAAGCTCTGCTCAGCTGCCCCAGGAAGGGATGGCCCCGGGGTGGGGGGATCTTGCCAAATCTCAGGTCTGGTCTAAGATTTAAGTACTCGTGGTTTCAAGTAGAAGCGGTGTTTAAGGTTGATTTGGAAGAATGAGTGGAATTTTAAGAGGTCAGAGGTTGGCATTTTTTTTTCCTCTAGGGCCAGGCAGCCCGTATATCAGGCTTTGGGGGCCAAGAGGAAAACTGAGGCTATGTATTGACACTTACGCAACAAGAGAGAAAACAATCTTCCACAAATTGTTACTGATAAAAACTGAATTATAATAATAATTGAGAACTTTTTTTGTAATCCAAGTCTTCTGGTGGGTAGAATGGGATTCTCTTTATGGGAGAACGTTTTCACCTTGAGTTCACTATTTAGCGCCCCTCATCATGACAGATCATAAATGTTCAGCTATCAATGCTGATCTAGGATGGGATTTTACCTGTTTCATCTTTGAAAGTGTGTTCTCACATAAAATATTCTTCTTTTGATTCATTTTTTTCAACCAGCCGTTCCCATGGGAGAACAGTGCGTGGCTGGGTGTGCCCGAGTCCTCGGGGCCTCTGAGCTCCCGACGCCCCTTCCGTATGTGCTCTGGGAGGGGCTGTGGGGCTCCTGTAAGGGGCTGATGCCGAGCTCCCTCGGGGAGCGGTGAGAGGCCATCTGGCGAGCCCGTTTGGCCAGAGGCCCGGGAAAGCCCTCTCGGAGTCCTCTCCACAGCTCCCTGCACTCAGAAACCAGAGGCCCCACTGCTCTGAGGACTCCTGCCCCTGCCACCCCCAGAGGGAGCCCAGCCTGGTGGAGTGCAGCTGTCCGCCGTCCTAGGGCTGAGCGACAGCTTCTCCAAGGAGGGCTACATCTCCTCACATTTCCCCCCGAGAGGGAGGACTGGCCCTCAGCCGAGGGCACCACACAGCGTGAATAACTCCCACAGTGAACATCCCCTCTTTGACCCGCAGTGTGCATCCCACCTGCCGTTGGACTCTGCCTGCTACATCTATTCCAGGTGGACAGGGGGGTTACGGCCAGAGGCATGACTCGGGCGCAATGAGGAAGGTGCAGGAAGGGGCCTATGACATCAAGTTTTCAGGCACGTGCTAATAGGAGCACTTGGTACAGCAAAGATCTATCTTTTTATCCATTTTAACATTTAATAAAAAGGCAAAACTACTGCTTTGCTCTTTTAGAAGGACCTGCAAGTAGTCTATTAGGAATGCTATGTAATCAAAGAGAAAGATATTAACATATGGTGTGTTATATTTTATGTGTTTTTACCCAGTTATCTACCTCCCCAAACTAACTGATTAGAATGTATATAAAACAAGTCTAGTCCTAAGTTAGAAAATAAAAATTACAGATACTTCTCCATCTTTCTTCTGCAGCAAATACCATGGAGAGATGAGAAGTCATTTTTAAGCATAATAAGTAGGGTTATGTCAGCTGCAGCAACAAGCCCCCAGATCTCGATTTCTTAGCACAAGAAGAGTTGTGGTGGGCAGCTTCCCCCGTGTTCTGATCCAGGGTTCTCCATCCTTCCCACTGTGGCTGTACCCTGGAGACCCCTTCAGGCAGCCAGTGATAGGAAAGGAAGGGTGCAGAAAACGCTCCTTCCCACTATTGGGGCGTAGAAGCTACATCCATTACTGTCTCTTGGCAGCAGCTCCCGGGACCAGCGCTGTGCTGACGCGGGAAACACACGAGTGTGTGGGAACTAGCTAACACAGGAGACCCCCTGCATGCGACTTGTTCATTCCATAAAGAGTAAGGTTACATCATCTTAGATCCCAACAGAAATTAAGAAAACAAAGGCCTCATCTAGTCCTATGCCCGGTATCAAAGCACATGCGTTACAAATGGACAGTGCACGTTAGTCGGTTTTCTAGTCGCACTCCGGTTGCCTTGCTGATCGCCAGCTCGGTACCTCCTTTGTAGTGATCCAGCGGAGAAGAGGCGGGCTCCCATCGAGGCTGTTCACACCGGTTGTGGTTTTCGGAAGCCGTCAATTGTGTCAATACCATATCGGAAACTTGGAAATGCCGCCTACCGTGCACACTTTTTCTTGATCACTGTGGAATACCAAATCCCTGTCCTTTGAATTATGTGTGTGCGTGTGTGTGAGCACACGCACGTGCGTGGGGGAGGGGAGGCTGTGTGTGCTCTCTTGTTTGTGTAAAACATAAGGGTACATTTTTCACTTTTCTACACCTCTTCATGCAAGACATGTTGGCTGTGAGAGGTCAGATTTTAAACAAAAGACAACTTATGGAGTAATTATTCATAATATACATTTTTTTTACAGCTGGAGTCATACGTTTCCACTAATATATTAAATATTTAATAGTACAGGATTCAATTTATGCTGAGCAATCTTTGTTCTGTAATATTTCAGACATACAAAGGACTATTGAGAATAACAATTTTTACATCCGTGACTTACTATGCACAGCCTAAGGGAAAATGTACAAGTTTCCAGTAAGCTTCCTATATAAGCCTTCCCCAGGGCCACCCCACCCCCAAATCAAATATCATTTTACTTTATTTTTATATATAAATATATGTATAACATTTATGTAAGCGTTTACGTAAATGTGTGATACCCTATATATCTTTATGCAACTTGTTTTTGCTGTCAATATTACTCACATTTTGCCATGTTGATACAGTAGATCTAGTTTATCTGAAGTTCTGTATAGAATACAATTTTAATACTACACCAAACTAGATATATCTGTCCTCCTCTTGAGGGACGTTTGTCTCCTGTTTGAATGTATTTATTTCTTTGTGCTGTTAAAAGCCCTGCCTCGGTGGCTGGGCTGCCGCAACAAGTTACCACAGACTGGTCGGCTTACAACAGACACGCCGTCTCCCGCGTGGAGGCTGCCCGTGGGGCGTCAGCCGGGCCGTGCTTGGAGGGACGCACCCCTCCAAGAGTCCTGCCTTCTCTCCCCCAACTCCTGGGGCCCCAGTGCTCCTGGGCTTGTGGCCGCATGGTCCAGCCTCTGCCTCTGTGGCCACGTTGCCTTCCCCTCCTCTCTGCATCTTCCCCTTTCTGTCTCCTTAAGGACTTAGGGGCCACCTGGGTAGTCAAGAATGATTAACTTAATTACGTCTGCAAAGACCCTGTTTCCAAATAAGGTCCCTTTCACAGGGTCCAGGTAGACGTGAATTTGGGGGCCACCATTCAGCCGGGCAGCCAGTGCCTCTGAGCACGTCCAGGAGTAGAATTGGTGGGTCATCTCCAGCTGTCCTCAGAACAGCTCCCACAGCAGCTACACTTACTCACGTCCCCACCAATGGGACAGAGGCTTCCCTATGTGCCCCTGCACAACCTACACATGCTCATTGGCAGGCTTTTATAATTTCCGTCAACCTAAAGGACAAGAAACGGTAATGCTTTATGGTCTAGCTTTGCATGTCCCCGGCTTCTAGGGAGTTTGATCAACTTTTCATATATTTATTGGCCATGGAGGTTTCCTCTTCTGTGGATTAACTAATTGAACACTTTGCCCCATTTTCTATAGTGATTTCATATTTTTATTGATATTAAAAGATCTGTATATATTCTGGGTGTGGTACATGTATACAATGGAATATTACTCAGCCATAAAAAAAGAATGAAATCATGCCATTTGCAGCAACATGGATGGACTTAGAGACTGTCATACTGAGTGAAGTGAGTCAGACAAAGAAAGACAAACATATGATATCACTTATATGTGGAATCTAAGAAAAGGGTACAAATGAACGTATCTATAAAACAGAAAAAGTTACAGATGTAGAAAACAAACTTATGGTTACCAGGGGTTGGAGGGGAGGAATAAACTGGGAGATTGGGATTGACATATACACACTACTATATATAAGACAGATAACTAATAAGCACCTACTGTATAGTACAGGGAACCCTACTCGATACTCTGTAATGGCCTATATGGGAAAAGACTCTAAAAAAGAGTAGATATATGTATATGTATAACTGATTCACTTTGCTGTACACTGGAAACTAACACAACATTGTAAATCAACTATACTCCAATAAAAATTAAAAAAAAAAAAAACAGAAATGGAAGAAGCAAAATGTCCAGAACTAAAGAAGGATTTAAGAATTCAACTTGAAGAATCCTAAATTTTAAATAACAAACGAAAAAGTAGAAGATACTAAAGATATGATAGAAATACAAATTGAAAAATTCAAATTGATTTGTAATTATAATAAATCAATTAACCATAAATCATGTCAATCATAATAAATGTAAATAAATTTAAAATTTCTATATTAAAAAATAAAAGATCTTTATATATTCTGGATTCTAAATCTCTGTCACTTATGTTTATGACAAATATCTTCCAATCTGTGGCTTATATTTTTATTTTTTAAACGTATGTTGATACAACTTTTTAAACTTTAATGTAGTTGAATGTATCTGTAGTTTCTGTAGTATCTGTAGTTATTGTTGTGCCTTGTTTGTAGCATTCCTCCATCCTCGAATCATAAAGATATTCCCTAGTCTTTTTATTCTAAAAGTACTAAGTTTTGCTTTTAATATTTAGGTGTTCAATTACATTGAATTTTTTTGTGTGTGTATGATGTGATATTGTAATCTAATTTTATTTTGTTTTCCTTTGAATGACCTAAAGTCCCAGAATAATTTATTAATTAGGTAGCATTTTTAATTAAGTGCTGTGGATCATTCAATAAGTTGTGTTGTATAATTTTAAAATATTAGGTTCTCACTTCATATCCTATACCAATGCAAGTCTGAGGAGGGTCAAATATTTAATGTAAAGTAAAAGCTCTGGAGGAAGAAAATTTAGAATAATACTTGTATAATTTTTTTCTTAAAGGCCTTTAGTCACAATAATAGAAAGATGATAATGGTAGAAAGCTCAGAGAGATGTTGCCGTATAAATAAAAACAAATACTGAAAAACTATACATAAAAGTATGAAAACAAGAAGCTGAGATACAAACTTGCGACATGATTAAAATTTTAGACAAAAGGAGTATGGCACCAGAAAAATAAGCAAAGAACATGAACAGAAAATATGCAAAGCAAAATGTAAACAAACAATAAAAATTGGTCATCCTTTCTGATGTGCACACTTTGCCTCGACCAGCTTCCCCAGTAGCAGTACGAATTTTTTATGGTAATACCCAGTGGTTCTAAGGTTGGATAGTAATTTTAGAAGGTGATTTGATAATGGAATAAAAAGCTAGACATTTTTGACTTTTTGCAGTCATTAATTCCAACTCCTAAGAGTCTCTCAAGATAATTACCATCGAACAGTGGTATCACTAAAAACTAAAAATGGAAATAATCTCCTTGTTTAGCAATAGGAACCACCTGAAGCAGACGCTAAAATGCAGACAGTAGTATTGGTGAATATTAGTAGCAGGGATGCCTTTTTTCTTCAATATTTGTGTATCTATATTTTTCCTTTATTTTTACAATGCACTTATGCCATAATTTCTGGTGGTTTAAAAAATATAGAAAAATTTTCAGGGACTTCCCTGGCGGTCCAGTGGTTAAGACTCCATGCTTCCAGTTCTGGGGGCATGGGTTCAATCCCTGGTAGGGGAACTAGGATCCGACGTGCCACGTGGTGCAGCCAAAAAAAGGAAAAAAAAATTTTCCTCATAGTTGGGCCTTTTGCACTATGAATTTGAAAAGTAATTCTCCCATAATTTCTGGTTCTTTTATGGTTTGACTTTTGGTTGTTTTTTTTTTTTTTTTTGCGGTATGCGGGCCTCTCACTGTTGTGGCCTCTCCCGTTGCGGATGGAGCACAGGCTCCGGACGCACAGGCTCAGCGGCCATGGCTCACGGGCCCAGCTGCTCCACGGCATGTGGGATCTTCCCGGACCGGGGCACGAACCCGTGTCCCCTGCATCAGCAGGGGGACTCTCAACCACTGCGCCACCAGGGAAGCCCTGACTTTTGGTATTTTAAATCATCAATGCATTTGGAGTTTATTATTATGTAATGTGAAACTGTGGATGACATTTTTCCCCCAAAGGACCACTATTTATTGTGTACAACAGCTTTTCCACGATGATTTGAGGTGCAATATTTATCATATATTAAATTAATTTATATATTTGGGCCAATTTCTGAATTTTTTTAATGGATTTATATATATATTTATTTTGTTTTACTTATTTTTAAATTTTTTTTGGCTGTGTTGAGTCTTCGTTGCTGTGCACAGACTCTCTCTAGTTGCGGCGAGTCAGGGCTACTCTTCGTTGCGGTGCACAGGCTTCTTATTGTGGTGGCTTCTCGTTGGGAGCACAGGCTCTAGGTGCGTGGGCTTCAGTAGTTGTGGCACGTGGGCTCAGTAGTTGTGGCTTGCAGGCTCTAGAGTGCAGGCTCAGTAGTTATGGTGCACGGGCTTAGTTGCTCCGCAGCATGTGGGATCTTCCCAGACCAGGGCTTGAACCTGTTTCTCCTGCATTGGCAGGTGGATTCTTAACCACAGTGCCACCAGGGAAGCCCTGAATTTTCTATTTTGTCAAACTGATTTTTCTGTCTGTATTTACATCACTAAGAGGTAAATTATTGAGGCGTTATAATATGTTAAACCAGAGCTTATCCCCTTCATTCTTCTTCTTTCACACATTTTCTTCTAGCTTTTCTTGCTTATTTTTCCATGTGAATTTGGGAACTACTTTGTTTAGTAGTTAGACACTTGTTAGACTTAAAAGAGAATATGAATTTGATTTCATTTTTTAAAAAGTAGAAAAACCATCATAAGAAAATTGAAAAGACAAATGGCAAAGAGGAAATCAATGTTGGTAACTCGTATTCTAGAAAAAAAGGTTAATTCCCTTAATATACAAATCAATAAGGAACAGAGAAATACCCTCCATAAATGGACAAGAAATAAATAAAAAAGATTTGGCAGAAATGGAAAGATATTCAATATTACTCATCATAAAAAACAAAAGTACACTGAGAGCTTCATGACAAAGAAACTGGTACTGGAATTGCCACTTGCCGTGAACAACCAGAAACTGGGGAAAACATAATGGAGCATCTGTTTTCATGTTGGACAACAGGCAAGTGGGTCTAGGATCCCAGAGGAGAGGGGAAATTGAGGTGAAGTCCACAATTGTCCGTTTTTCTGCCTGGGCCACTTTCCAAGCTGCAGCACAGGGAGGGAAGCCCACCGTGGCATGGGTTCTTTCTGAATGGGAGAGACAAATTGAGTTTGGAGAGGCTGAGCAACTGGAGTTTACAGAGAAGATTCCCAGAGGAGAGTGAATCAGAGATGGAAAGAGCTCAAGAAATCTGCAGAGTCCTTGGCTGAGCAGGAAGCATTGTGTGAAGGGGACACTTTCAGGGCAGGGCAAAGAACGACTCTCAGGAAGCTGTGAGGCAAACAGTCCTCAGAGCTTATGCAGCATTGGGAGCAGTAGTTCCAACCAGCCGAGTGGAGAGAGTGTGTCACATCCGAGGTCGTTCTGGAGACAGCCCAGAGTCACGTGGTAACTGCAGGCCTGGCACCGAAGACTACACACTCCAAGCGAAACATAAAAGCAAGCCTTGGAAAGACTGAGCTGATCTGCAAGTGACGCCCTGGCGCCAGCACAAACGCAGCAACACTGTTTAAATAAGACAACAAGATCTAGATCCTCAACATGGCGGTGTTCATAGTTCTAGCAACCACCAAATTTCACTAGCAATGGGCAGAAACAGTAAAACATAACCCATAACTAGGAGAAAAGTCAGTCAAGAAACAGACCCAGAAAGGGCAGAGGTGACGCAGTCATCAGACAAGGATATAAAAACACTTTTTAAAATATGCTCAAGGATTGAAAGAACAACAAAAACACAATGAGGATAGAAATGGAAAGAATGAAAAACAACCAGTGGAACTTTCAGGGCTGAAAACACAATCTTTGAAATGAAAAATTCATCTGATGGTCAGAACAGCAGGGTTTATATTGAAGCCTCTTGATTTCTTTGACTCTTCTGGTTCCTTGTCCTGTGATAAAGGAATGGTCCGTCCCACATATTTCAGAGCTGGAAAGATTATGTGAGCATCGCTAGGATGAATAAACCTTCCTCTGAGTTTATGAATACCCAACCGATGCTGAAAACATAGAATGCTATACAAATGCAAATGTTCATTAATTGAAGTAATCACTCAATTCCTGAGTCTCCTAGAATTTTACTAATATGGAAAATCTGTGCAGACAGGTCAAACATTTTCAACAAAATAGTCAAATATATTAAATTTTGTATTATCTGTTATAGACGGTAATAAAATACATCTTTTGTTCATTCTTACCATTTTAATATTTTTTGTTAATATTGTGCTGAGTTAAGAATTACAGGGAAAAGATACATAATTGAGAGACTGGACCAGATTTTAAGATCCTTTAGAATTCCATGATTTTATAATTTCTGAGATTTTGAGAGTTTAGGGTTTCCCAATCTTAGTGAATTTAATTTAGTAGGAAAATAAAGATGAAATGATCAATAAATAAGGATTTTCAATTTATTTCCTTTGGTAGGATACAATTTGATAATGCTTAATTGTGTATGAAAAAATGAAATTACAACAAATTTCTAACTTCTATTTAGTAGATCTCTTCATTAAAATCATTTTTTTAATCTTTCAGTGAATAACCCTATACCTTCCAATTTGAAATCTGAAGCAAAGAAGGCTGCTAAAATTCTAAGAGAATTCACAGAAATAACTTCCAGAAGTGGACCTGATAAGATCATTCCTGGTAGGTAAATGAAATACATACTTTTCACTTCTACATCTGCTCTGTTTCTTAAATTACCTTTGCAACCCTTGACTCACACAGGTCCTCAGACCACCTTTCTCCTCTGGGCCCGTCGTCCCGGCTGGTGTCCTGGGCAGCCCTCTCTCCTCCTCCGCTCTGCAGGGCCCATGGCCCTAAGTACCCTGTGTCCGTTTCCACTGCACGTTCCCCAAACTCACAGGTCCTTATCCTCAGTTTCTGAGGACTTTGGCAAGCTCATCTTGCAAGCTCACCAGCTAATCTCATTAATAAATTTTAATTTTGTGTTTTTTCTTTCTAGGTAAGATAGTTATACTTTTTTAAGAAGACTAATCAATGATTCCCAGCACAGCCACACATCTGTATCCCCGGGTCACTAAAGTGCAGTTCCTAAACTCCCCCTGACCTGCTGAATCAGACCCTGGGAGCAGCGTGGCCAGGAGTGCAGATTTTACCTCGTCTCTAATGTGATTCTCCTGTAGTCAGGCTGACCACACAAGACCTGGTCCAGAGGCCAGCCTTTGGGAACCACTGTCTGTTCATTACTAGTACCAGTTATTTCTAAAGGTGTTTCAGAGAATACCTGTCTGACGCAGACACTCACACGCAGACTAGCTCAGGCAGCTGCGGGCTGATCTCCCTCTTAGTGCACAACTCATCCTACATTAGAGAAACCGGTTTAATTTCTTAAGCCAGATTTTCTGAAGTTATTTAACAGACCTTTAAGGGTTGTAAAAATTTCTAATTTGTTGTTGTTATGGTAATAATACGAAGTGTTGTTATTTTGGCTCAGCCACTCCTCCCATCTTAAGAAAACAGCGCTTCATAGAGCCTTGCTCCTTGAAGGCAGGTGGCCACATCTGGGCATCACCCGGGAGCTTGTTAGAAACGCAGGGCCTCAGGCTCCACTTCGGCCTGATGAATCAGAATCTGCATTTTTCACAAGCTCTCCGGTGAGTCACGTGCAAGTACAAGCTAGAGCAGCACGTGTAACACTTGGAGAAAATTCAACCAGAAAAGCTCAATTTTCTGTAGCTCTCTCCTGAAGCAGGAGACAGAAGACATTTCTCAATATACAGCAGCATCTACGTGCATGTCAGGCTAGCCCAAGTTACAGATAAGCTGTATTTCCTACCATAAAAACTTTGGGGTATGGATTATTTCTCGTGGATTTTGTCCAGCAAAATTCTGCCTTGCCTTTATTCTGCTTCCAGTCAAAGGCCACCCGACTCCCTTTCACTGGGTGTAGCTCAGAAAATGAAAACCCGTTTACACAGCAGCCTGAATAAGAGCGAAGTCCCGCAGGGGTGCGGACTGTGTGTCTGATGGAAGCCAGGGAGGCCGCAGCTGCCAGATGACCAAGCCTCGTCCCTCCTTGGGATGAGTAGGGAGGGCCCATTACGCGTACATTAAAGCTAGGGAGGTGTATTACGTGATAGGAGATAAAATCTAAAAAATATTTTAAAACAAAATGCCCAGACCTTTAGACTTTCTTAGGCTGTGAGTTCACAGTCATCTGGTGCGAGGGGCTCTGAGACGTAAGTGAAACTCAATTTAGAGAGTAAATCTGCAATCAGTGCATCTACATTACAAATGAAGAGCTAATTGGACAATTATTCAGGGATTATTGGTATTTTAATGTCCCTGAATCTGGGTGGATAAGATATAAAAACACACCTGACATTTGAACTATGTTCATTTTAAGAATATACTTCTGTTATACCTAACGTTTCTGAGTAGTGCTACTCACTCTAACGGCACTGAGAATGGCGTGTGAGGCTGTTCTGCCAACAAGTGTCGTATAAACAAACCTACCTGATGTATAATGAAGCTGTCAGCATCAGTACCATGTGTTACCCTTTAGAACACGAGCTAAGGCACACTTAGGTGATGACCGTCGGAGAGAAGAGAGCCTTACTTCTAAACCTTGTTCAAGTACCAAGAGCTCCAGGAATGGTCTGTGTGTTACCCTCCTCGTGCTCTTGGTTGAACCGTCTCTGAGAGTCTGTTGTTAATTTAAATTTTGAAATGGTATGCATAAGTGTATTGGAAATTTAGTGCTTCCTAGGGACACCTACAAAGGCTTTTTTGTGTATTTGAGTACACCGTCTGGTTTGACTTCCTTGACAGAATCTGTGACTAAAATGATGGTAAATTAAACTACCTTAAAAGTAACATTGGGATCCAAGAATAATTTCCAATGTTTAGGCTTCCTTTGTTATTTGAAAGATGTACTATTGTGTAAATAAATCCACAGACTATAAGGCACTGTGTTTAGTGGTACCTGTGTTAATAACCTTCCTGTTATGTAACAGACTTCCCTGAAATGTGGATAAACCAATATTCTGTAAACTGAATTATAGTTTCAGTGCACTGGTAGTTATGTGTTATTCGAATACTGATCAGATCACTTTATAAAGTCAAAACACGTTTTAAAGTGGCAAAATCATTGAATTTTCCTGGTTTTGAATCCAGATTTTCATATTAATAGAAGCCGAACTCAACAATGCGGCTCTACGTTCAAACGTCCTGCTGCACACTGCATGTCAGTCACTTTTGAAGTTTCTCCTTAATACTATGTAGGTCTTAATTTCTTTGAAAATACTTTTGTAACTTTTAAAATTATAAATTATGTTGTAAATTAATTGAAATCTCCAAATTATTTGTCCTGCTACTAGATATCAGTACAGTCTCATCCCAGTGTCTCATTTCTTGTGTCCATTGCAGGATTCTGAGCGCCTGCCCTGTCGGGTTAGGGCCACCGAAGGCTTCAGGCGTCTCTGTCCTGGGGCGGTTTCCTCGCAGTTCCCTGTGCCGCTGAGGCTATAGGGAGGCCCTGGTCCCTGGGAAGCAAACCTGCGTGCACAGGCCTGCTGAGCTGTCACCTGCTGGGCGCTCACCTGTCTTCATCTTTTGCAGCACACGTCATTGCCAAAGCCAAGGGCCTGGTGGTCCTGTCTGCGATAAAAGCTGGGTTTCTGGTCACCGCGAGAGGTGGCAGTGGGATCGTGCTGGCGCGCCTTCCAGATGGAAGTAAGCTAGCCTCCCTTCACTGGGAGGGGCAGAGAATCCTTGTCCCTTTTTTGTTCTGTTTCCACTGTAAACAGGTTTTGTAGGGAGAGAGACAGGTTTTCCGGTGCCGCCCGGACTGCCTTCCTTGGGCCGCTCCCTCCGTTTTCTCTGTGGTCAACAGACCCGTGAGACTCAGAAAATCAGAAGATGGGGCCCCCCGTCTTTACACACTTTGTTGTCCTCCCGTGGAGCATATACTAAACACTGACACTGTATTTCTGTTGTTAAATATGCATTCCTAGTCCTCAGCTTCACCTTACAGTTGCTTTCTTTTGTTTTATGGAAGCTTTTCTCCCCCATTGTTCCTGTGTGGGATCTTAAAAACTAAAACATTTTCAAGAATACCCCCAGGGCAGAATCATATCAAGATCAGGATAATTTGGTTTTACTTCTGGGGCGAAATCTAATACTTGATTTTTCAGACATGACATCAAAACATGTTTGCTTGAATCCCAAGAACCAACATATATAATATTTAAAATGTGTGTGGGTGTGTCATACCAACTAAAAGGCTTTTATATGAATTTTACATTTGCTGTTCAGTTATATAATTGAACACAGTTTTCTGTTAATAGCTCTTTCTAGTGTAGATCATTTAATTTTATTTTGAGGGAGAACATGGGCCATCCACTGACAGGAGATACATCCGGCATTTGGGAGGCGCACAGCCCCGGAACTTGAGTCAGCAGGATTTGTTGTCCCCTGTGAGGCGTCCCCACAGCAAACGAGAGTTTGCCCCCTGAGGCTGTGGTTCAGATTTCATAGCTCTGGGCTTGGCTACAAAACAAAAAGTGACAACATACTCTTCTTCTCAAGAAAAGAAGCATTAGGCAAATTTTCACGGGCAGATCCCCAGCAGTACAACCAGACAAGTAGGCACACTCAAACCGAGTCCGCCGTGAGACGGGCTCTGCGTCTGCAAGGAGCCCCCGGCCCTGCAGGTCCGAATGGTCATGGACCGGCGACTGTCAGAAAAGGGGGAGGAGCCGTCGACACCTGGGGCTCCTATCAGAACCTCGGGTGGACCTTCCTACTTAGATACCTAAGTTTCTGTCTCCCATCTTCCCAAGTAGCTGCTGGTCACTCTTCAGAGGGTAATATAATATGTGCCCAGTGGGGCACAGCAAATCCCCAGACCCTGGCCAGGTGGGCAGTTTGTTTTACTTTTAGAAATTAATCACTTTTAATAGTTTTTTTTTTTTTTAAGATGTTAGGGGTAGTTTATTAAGTAATTTATTTTTGCTGTGTTGGGTCTTCGTTTCTGTGCGAGGGCTTTCTCTAGTTGTGGCAAGCGGCGGCCACTCTTCATCGCGGTGCACAGGCCTCTCACTATCGTGGCCTCTCTTGTTGCGGAGCACAGGCTCCAGACGCGCAGGCTCAGTAGTTGTGGCTCATGGGACTAGTTGCTCTGCGGCATATGGGATCCTCCCAGACCAGGGCTCGAACCCGTGTCCCCTGCATTAGCAAGCAGACTCCCAACCACTGCACCACCTGGGAAGCCCAGGTGGGCAGTTTTTAAACAGGGACAGTCCCTAACGTAGGAAGTGGAAAATAACTTTGAGATTATGAGACATTAATTTCTGTAATCAAGACCCCTCTAAGCCCAGATAGATTAGTTCTGGGTATATTCAAGCACTAGCCTGCCATCTAGAATACATGGTAGCAAGAAAAATTAGGCTTAGGTAGCTGCTGGGCATTTTCAGAAAGTACTTCATCTAGACTATCCCACCCACCCCCCAATTATTTTTTTCTAGACTTGTTTAGCACAACTGTGTCTAGATCAGGAAAGCTAGGCACACAATAATCCTGAAATGTACCATATCATGGCAAATGGAATTATTGTACTTAGTTTCCAAATGTAAGGATGTGTATCTTGTTAGAATTTTAATAATCTTGAATTTATAACCTATTTCTTGTGCTTCTACTAGGCACAAAGGGTGTCAAAACAGTTTTCGCCCTCCAGGATTTACCATAGAAACGGTTTAGTATTATGTTACCCTTAGAAGCGATTATAATAAACTCTTTTGAATCCATTTGCTCTCTTATAGCTATGATAAAATGCTAACAAAAGACTGGAATTCCAGCTCAATTATTTTGTACAACATTAGGAATACTGATGGTTGAAATTATCAAATGCTATGTATATTTAATTGGTGAGAATTCAATAGTTTGGTATTATGCATGTTTGTAGGGAAAGATTAGAAAACACAGACTTGTGAGTCTATGAGGCTCATAATGAATAACTAACACCTTTCAAACCTTTTTAACTTAAAAAATTACAGGGCTTCCCTGGTGGCGCAGTGGTTGGGAGTCCGCCTGCCGATGCAGGGGACGCGGGTTCGTGCCCCGGTCCGGGAAGATCCCACATGCCGCGGAGCGGCTGGGCCCGTGAGCCATGGCCGCTGAACCTGCGCGTCCGGAGCCTGTGCTCCGCAACGGGAGAGGCCACAGCAGTGAGAGGCCCGCGTACCGCAAAAAAAAAAAAAATATATATATATATATATATTTATTAAAGAACATTTAAAAACATAGGCAAAAATGCCAAAATCTCATTATTTTAAGAAGAAACACTATTAATTCATATTTTAGCATTTTTCCTCCCCATATTTATGTGCCAAGGAGTTTTAATATTAGAGTAATGTTTGTTTGTTTTTATTAGAATGGTCTGCACCTTCGGCCATCGGGATAGCTGGGCTTGGTGGAGGATTTGAACTAGGAATAGAGGTGAGTGGTGATGTGTGTACATACGACTGCCCTATTCTCTAAAAGCAACTGCTACGTGAAAGTCGAGTGATCTCCTACTGTTCCTGTTTAACCACCTATGGAAATCGTTCCCTTTTATTTTCTTGACTCTCTACCTGAAGCTGTGTAATGTTTATCATTTTTCTCCTTTGCCTTCATTGAGAGTAGAGTTTCTTTCATTCACCATCTCATCTCTTTCCATCTTTAGCACATCTGCAGAACACTTGTTCTCAGACCTGAAAACTACAATTGGCAGTTTATGGCTTCTGATTGCAGAGTCATGGGTGCAAACAGCTCGATGCCATGTATCAACATTTGTGGCAAAATCCAGTTTGGTATCCCTAATGTTCAAACTACTTCCAGTTTTTTAAGTAAAGATTGACTTTGTATTGTTTCCTTTTACAACTTTGCTGCTAATGATTATGGTTTCTGTCAAACGGACTAGAAATTATACCAGTACATACTTGTTTACAGAGGTCTCTCCCACAGGGAGCATCTACATGATATCAATCTTTCGTCTGCTGCTTTATTGCTAAGTGATTTGGTAAATCAAATCTCCTAATATTCCCCAATCATTTTCTTCTGAAATTTCAGTCAGTTCCTTCCTGAACTACCCTTTTATGAACTTGCTCTGTTGCCATAGCTTTAAATGCCCTCGGCCTTATTAGGAGGAAGTATTTCCACTGATTTTCATTTTTATTTGACCTTTACTTGCTGCTGCATAGATTCGTGATATAAAAAGAGGAACATATTTTAGTTTTGCTAACATGACTGCCTTTTGGTTGTATATTCAACCAAATCATGGCCTTCAGAAACATCGCACTCGTGTGGAAAGCGTATTCTCAGCATGTGTTGTGCACCCCTGCTCACACGTCCTGGCGCTGTACCCAGGTGTCCCTCATCACTGCCCGCTGACCCCAGGCTTTGGGGCTCCATCTCAAAGAGCATTTGCTTATATTTGCCGTTTGTGGAAACTTTGAATGCCACTTACCCTCATGGCTGTGTAGAAATTAACTCTGGAATTCCATTTGAATACTGTACATGGAAGATAAGTATTAACTTTTAAAAATATCCACTTCAAGTAGAGATTAGAAGACTGTCCTAGGAGTTTGTGCCTCTTCAATAGGACCCGGCTTTGCTTCCCTGAGTGTAGCCGTAAGGTTAGAGCTGTCGGTCACTTTTCAGTGCTAATGAGAGGCCGTGCTGGTTCCCCAGGAAGCATCTCAGACCTGGCCAGAAACATGCAGTTACCTTTGGGGTGCAGCTCTGACCCAGGATGAGCGAGGGAGCTTGGGGGTCAGCGGCCATGCACCCGCGGAGCTCCTGCGGCTGGATGCTCTTGTCGCCCCAGCTCCAGTTCCAATGAAGTGCAGCAGGCCCGTGGCCACCTCAGGCAGCGGGACCCATGCCCTCGAGTCTGCAGCCCCCCAGGCTGCCCGGGCTCCTCTCTGGCGTTCTTCTTCCGCCAGACGCTTGCTCCTAGTGGGATGGGGTGCTCGGCGCTTGCGCCAGTCTGGAGGTTTCCTTGCCTGGCCCTTACCTAGGTTGTGAGTCCTTCATACCTGCGCCCTCAGACTGGCCAAGTGTCAAGCACAAGTAGGCACCCAAAATAAATGTTTCTTTAAAGCACTGGCATCATCGGTTCAAACTATTAAATGTTTGTTGAATAACTTAATTATCTGCCATTCTGTTTTGGAATGGAATAATTAGCAATAATGGCTAACATTCTCATAAAACTCTCACATGTACTCTCATAGAATCATTTCCATACCGTGGCCATGCTGAGTGGCTGTCGCTGCCGTCATTGTGTAGATAACTGAGTTATGTGACGCCTCCAGCCGGAGAATGACAGGTTGGCCATTCAGAGGGAGGCCTCTGGCTTCCATGGGTGCTTGGGTGAGTCTCCTCGCTTCTAGTGCCCCAACTGGTTCTAACTGTAACTCCCACCCATATAACATGCCATGGATTTCAGGGCACGGATGAGGTAGGCAGGGCGCATGTGATTCTTTTCAACGCACAGAGATGCTGAGCATCTTGCAGAGGTGGTGTGTGGTTGTCTCTCATTGGTTTCACTGGAGACAGAGCCTGAGACGGCTCGTGGTGCACGTGACTTACTGAGCAAATGTTCTGGGTGGGGGGGAAACTATAAGGAGCTAAGGGAAGCAGGACAGAGAAGGGGAAGGGTCCAAGCAAGGCCGTGGTTCCAGGTAAACTCACCCTGGTCTGATGACAGGAGGAGAAGGCAGGTCTTACGACAGAGGCGAGGGGGCTGGCGTTTGGGGTCAGCTGCTTTCGCCACCTGGCAGCACGTGGGTGTGGTGTGTGGTGGCAGGGCTGGAGGGGACTGCAGCGCCCCCCATGGTGGGACCAGACCCCTCTCCTGGGCCCAGGACCCCCTGCGAGCTTCCACCCCCCCTGCTGCCTCCCCCAGGTGGCGACCCCTTCGTTACACGTGGAATGCATATTTGACTATCAGGAAGTCTAGTTCTAGCTCCACTTTGGAATCTAGACCAGCAACGGTTCTGAAGGTATGTGAAGTTAGGGACGTGTACAGAATCTGTTGGCCTTCAGGAGCTTGGGCATTAGTTAAATATAGATTATGGCACTGGTCCACTCATGAGAGCTGCTGAGAATTCCCAAGGTTGTATAACTCACACATACCCACCAAACACAACAATAACAGATGAAAGATTTAAAAGTCAGTGGAGTAAGGAAAGATAAGCTAAGACTTGGTTTAAACACCATTAAATTTTCTTTCCAGGACAATTATAGCAGAGCCCAAAGGTCTGAAAACCCTGATACCTTGGGTTATCCAACTGTTCGTTGTTTACCAAAAGCCAGAATCCACACTGGGCCATCAGATCAGATCAACCTCGCTTTCACCCAAGGTTGTAATGTGAGAAAAATGACTCCGCTTTTTCCAGGAGAATTTGGATGAACCCTTTTCCTTTAATGATGAGGAAGGCATCTAGGCTTAAGTTGAGAAACTACTCTTCGAGATCAGAGTTCAGTTTCGAAGTCCCCTAAGATTGCTGTGCAAGGGGGGGGATCTGTTGGTGTGAGGAGAGGAAGGGGATGGGAACCCCTCAAGTTTGGGTCGCACGTTGAGGCTGACGATGCCACGTACTGAGTAGGAAAGCTTACTGCTGTGCAAGGGGGGGGGATCTGTTGGTGTGAGGAGAGGAAGGGGATGGGAACCCCTCAAGTTTGGGTCGCACGTTGAGGCTGACGATGCCACGTACTGAGTAGGAAAGCTTACTGCCCACATGATGAGGCTTTCTGGGGAGTGAGACCGACTCCTGAGCAGAATGGCTTGAGAGATGGGAAAGAAGACCCTTCTATGGAGGCTAGGGATGGGGCTGGGGGACGGGTCTCACTAGAACCACAGGAGGGGGCCCTGGGCTTTCTCGCCAGGTTGTCTGGATTTGGGGCTTGAAAGCTATCTCTTCGTTACAGGACGACAGCGTCAGGGACTCGGTGGCTTGGGTTCAAGGTGGGTAAACACTTGAGAGGGAGATGGGATAGTGCCGTGTTGGGGACAGGGTGTCAGGGGACGAGAAGCCCTCCGGTTCCTGAGAACATTTCTCCCCCAGCTTTTCCTGCGTGATACTTGTATTTTTTAAAATTCTTTTTAAAGAATTGAGTTTAATTGTAAAACTCGCATTTTATTTACCGTTAACTGTATCTTAATGCGAACTTATTAAGAAGCCTTTATCAAATTCTTAAACGTCTGTCTTAACTGTTTATTTGCTCTGTTGCTCCGGTTTTCTTTCAGGAAATCTGTTTTGCTTTTTATTCTAAGCTGTGGAAATAAATCAAGAGCCGTAGTCAGTACCGCTGCTCTTCAAACTGTGGT
Source organism: Neophocaena asiaeorientalis asiaeorientalis (assembly GCF_003031525.2). Taxonomy (NCBI): domain Eukaryota; kingdom Metazoa; phylum Chordata; class Mammalia; order Artiodactyla; family Phocoenidae; genus Neophocaena; species Neophocaena asiaeorientalis. The sequence goes on from NW_020174434.1 coordinate 4,214,422, forward strand.
GCTTTGGACCTGGTTCTCTAATCAGTCACGTCACCAAAGAACACGGGATTATCTTACTCTTATTTCAGGAGAACTGAATTGAGACTAGACATAAAATTAAAGGATTAATTTATTTTCTTTATTGACTCATAGAGTTGTGCCTTACTTAACTACCCTAAGACGTACCAAGTAGAAGGAGACATAACAACTAGAGTATCCACAAGGTCGCGGCTGGAGACTTACACCGAGTGTGTGTACTCTAAGCATTACGCAAAGTGATTTCATATGTGTTATCTTAAAAAGTACATAAGATTTGGTTATGTAATCAGTGGCAAAATTGCTTAACGTTGCGTGAGAAACGCTAAATAATTCCGTATCATTCAGCATGGTGATCATCAGAAACTGTCCGTGTATAAAATGGAATTAACAGTTGACATGAGTCACAGTGATGTGTTTTGCATGCGTCAATTAGCCGGCATATGTGGTCTGTCCTACGGAACTTGAGTGTATTTTTTCATGAAGGGATTCATATTAAACTGTATCAGGAATTCCACTAGGCCCTTCCGAGTGCAATCACATTTGGTAATAATCAGATTCTTCTGTCAGATGAAAGCAAAGATTTGAAAAATTTAAAGAACGGTATAAAGGAAGTCATCTTTTAAACAGTAATCTGCTTGGCCTTTGCATATTTTATTGAGATGTGATGCCAGGGTTTACAAATGATTTCAACGCATCTTTCAAACAACCCTAGATTTGTGTATATGCGTATATACATGTATATACATATACCTATACGATTATATATACTTAGAAATCCGGTTACTATTATACCCATTTTACAGAGGAGATTGGGGCTTTGAGCCACTCAATCATTTGCCCAAGGTCACACAATATGCCAGGGGCAGAAGTGGAATTAACACCCAAATGGTTTACATTTTGAACCCAGATTCCCAGCGCCAGGCCCTCAGGCCTTCAGTTCTCCGGCGCTTGACACACGTGCTTGACCTCCACGTGGTTCAGGGGGCAGGTCCTGCCGTGGACTTTAACCATGAAGAGGCCAAATGGAGCCAAGATGCCGCAGGTGGCCCGGTGCTGCGAAGAGGAGCTGGGTTGAAAGTCTGGCCTCCCCAGCCGGCGCCTCTCTGCGGTCGTGGGGTGAGGGGCCGTGGCCTGGGCACCCTGCGCGGCCTCACGGGGGGTCCCGCCCCAGAGGAGGCGAGTCTGAAGAACACGCCCTGTCCACAGCGACCCGCCCAGAGCGTGGAGACTCGCTCCAGCTTTGCTTTTACTTGGAGGATTAACCATGGTAATAGGCATAACTACTGGTTAACTAATCTTACTACTGGTGTTCTGCGCTTTGGGGCGGCTTCTGCTTGGGGGTCGCGTGGCCCTGCAGGGGCGCCGGTGGCGACCAGACTCGGGCCCCCGGACCTTCCAACCCGTGTGTGACCTGTTCACGTGTCACTAGGACACGTCACTCAGCCTCACTAACCCGCGAGGCTGCTGAGAAGAAGTCGATGCCTGGAGACCTCACACCACGTGCTCGATGCACGGTGAGTGCCCGGAGGCCTGCGCTCTGATTACCGGCGGGAGGTTAGCGGCTCACATCTGCAGCTGAAAATACAGCACGGCTCTGCTTTCAACTTTCTCTGGCTACATTGAAATTCTTGCTACATTACATATCGTATCTTGGGTTTTAGTAAACATATATTTTAAATGATATTTAGACATTATTTTTAAAATAAATGGCTGTCTACATTTCAGGTATCGGATCTGGTAATAATTTTGAATTATGACAGAGCAGTAGAAGCTTTTGCAAAAGGTGGTAACCTAACACTTGGAGGGAACTTGACTGTGGCAGTTGGGCCCTTGGGAAGGTGAGTACGCTGAAATCCCATTTGAACAGCTCTTGGATAGTAAAGGCTTTAAAACTACATTGTTTATCATTAAGAGAGACGAATTAAAATGACAGAAATTTATGATTTACACGTGCCCCAGAGGGTTTGAGGCTGCTTACAAATAAGAAATATACAAAACACAGCCATTGTGATAAAATGAGAAAATCTGAAACTAAAACACACAAAAAGAAATTAAATATTTCAGAACTGCAGGCTGTTGTATCTACCGGAATCAACATAAAATTCACCTTTAAGCTTTGAAGGAGCCAGGTCGAGTCAATTTTAATTAACTGAGAAAGGATGGCATTGATCAGGGAAAAAAAGGTTTTTTTTTTCAAACTAAATTATGAAAAATTGAAATGGAAGTGTTTTACTCGAGTGATGTTTACAATACTTACAGTGTATTTTCCTTCTCTATTAATCAATAACTATTCTTGAGTTAATTGAGCAATTAAATATTTTAAACCCAGACTGTTTATAGAAGCTACTCAGTAAAATCATTTAAAAATGTTTCTAAGTTCCATGAAAATACTCACTGTAAAAAGAGCCACAGTCTTTTACTCTTGAGGTGTGTTTCCCTGTTTTAGGGAAGGAAGACAATATGGGCAAGTATCAGCTGTACGTGTGTTCTCCACATGCATCACACTGCTACAACCATCTGGCCTGCTGTGTACTTGCCATGAGCTGTCCGTCCTCTAGATCCCTCTGAACACACCTAGCTTAGGCCAGCAGGAAGTAAAATATGTAAAATGATTGAAGCTGGGGATGGGGTTGGTGGTGTGATGAACTGGGAGATTGGGATTGACATATATATACTAATATCTATAAAATAGGTGACTAATAGGAACCTGCTGTATAAAAAATAAATAAATAAAATAAAATTTATAAAAAGAGAAAGCCCTATGGACGTGACCTCATTAAATATTCAATAAACAATATTTCTCCCCCCCCCAAAAAAAATGATTGAAGTAAGTGCAGAGCAGTATCCTTCTGGGTTAGAAGCGCAGTGCCCATCAGATGTCTTCAAGTGAACGTGCTCACGGTTCTGTGACGCAAAGCCTTCTGTTTTGCAGGAATTTAGAAGGAGATGTCTCCCTAAGAAGCTCGGCTGCTGTCTTCACTTACTGCAAGTCAAGAGGCCTCTTCGCTGGCCTATCTTTAGAAGGTAGCTGTTTGATTGAGAGGAAAGAAACTAACCGAAAGTAAGTGCAAGGCAAATCATTTTAATTGATTTGAAGAACGTGCGATGAGAAAAAAATACTTTGTAGACTCATGTAGTTCTTAAGAGTGTACAGAGTACCTTTGTACAGGCAAGTCTGTTGGCACCATTTTTCCAACGGCATTTGCTCACTTTGTGTCTGCATCACATTTCGGTAATTCCTGCAATATTTCAGACTTTTTCATTATTACTACATTGGCTATGGTGATCTGTGATCAGTGACCTTTGGTGTTACTATGGTTATTGTGTGGGGCACCAGGAACCGCACCCCTATAGGATGGAGAACCTAATCAGTAAACGTGTGTGTATTCTGATGGCTCCTCGGACTGGCTGTTTCCACTCACCACCACCCCCTGCCCCCACGTTTCTGTCCCTCTCCTCAGGCCTCCCTATTCCCTTAGACACAACAATATTGAAATTAATAACCCTACAAAGACCTCCAGGTGTTCAAGTGAAAAGAAGAGTTGCACGTCTCTTACTTTAAATCAAGAGCCAGAAATGACCAGGCTTAGTGAGGGAGCCACGTCAAAGCCAGGATGGGCCGGAAGCTAGGTCTCCTGTGCCAAACAGTTAGCCGAGCTGTGAGTGCAAAGGAAAAGTTCTTGAAGGAAATCACAAGTGCTCCTCCAGTGAACACACAGATCATAAGAAGGCGAAACAGCCTTATTACTGCTCCGGAGAAAGTTTTAGTGGTTTGGATTGAAGACCAAACCAGCCACAACACTGCCTTCAGCCAAAGCCTCATCCAGAGCAACGCCCTAATTCTTTTTAATTCTGTTCAGGCTGAGAGAGGCGAGGAACCTGCAGAAGAGAGTGTGAAGCTGGCAGAGGGTGACTCATGAGGCTGAAGGCAAGCAGTCATCTCCATAACATCAAAGCGCAGCGTTCCTCATGAGAGGTTTCCTATTGTTAGGCTCAGCCTTTGTCTTTCTTCCATAAGATAGAGACCAATTTTGATTTAAAAAATGCAAGATTTGGAAGTACCCTAACAGGCGACGAGGAACTTCCACTTTAACTGGCATCTGGCTAATTTTTCCCAAAACTGCTCTTCTGTATTTCCACGAAAGTATGTCTAATTGCCCAGAAAAAGATAAAAAGCTAAGACTGAGGGGACTAATTCTAGAACCTGGCAGGAATCCCACTAATAGTGACCCTGACGGGGCTGCCTCAGCTGGTGGTGGACACACGTCTGCCGCTTACAGCAGACTTGAGAGAAGCTGAGTACCAAGTCTGCGGTGCCCGTTTACCCAGAATCCCACAGCACATGCAGAAACATTCAGTGCAGACCCCAACAACCAGAAAATAGGAGGAATGGGGGGATTCTTCAATTTCTCCATCTTGTAAAGTCAAGAGAAATGTTTTTACTTCTGGTTTTATTAATTTGAGAAATTTAAGTTAAGGATGCTTTTAGAAATTTGTGATTCTAGGCCTTTGGAAGATTTTCCAACTAAAGTTCACCTAAATCCTGGATAAACTAAAACAAATATACTTCTTAATCAGTTGCAGGGCTTCTAAACATGCAAGGCAAATCCTTACATAATTTTGATACAAATAAACGTTTTAAGGAAGCTATATGTTAGCACCATTTTTATAAGAAACTTAAAAAGTAAAAGCCTATAAAGATGTATAGGTATGTGATTGCAATTATATGTGTATTAGTGTTTATATAAATATATGTTTATTATATGCATTTGTATATAAATATTCTATATATGTTTGTATGATGTGCTTTTATATTATTGGGAAAAGGATATAAATATCAGACCATTTATGGTGATTGCCTCTAGAGGTGAGCTTGGAGAGGTGAATTTAGAGGCTTTAACATGGGTTATGGCTTGTAGTTTGTGTTTGAAAAGTAGTATCTATGAAGTGCTATACGTGAGTAAATCACACACACATACACAGTTGTGCGTCCTACATTTAACTCTAGAAAAGATCTATGTCTGCAAAAGAAATGTTCTTAATATATTTCTTATTAGATTTTATTGTCAAGACATTCGAGCTTATGACATTTTATTTGGAGATATACCACGGCCTGCTGAAGCAGAAGATCTTTATGAAATTCTTGATTCTTTTACTGAAAAGTATGAAAATGAAGGACAACGAATCAATGCAAGAAAAGCAGCACGGGAGAGGAAGAAGGCTTCTGTAATCATGCTTGGTTTTTATATTTTTCTTAGTAGCCACAGAAAATTTCTTTATATAGAACATTCTATCCTTGATATCACGTTTCTAATAACCTACTACACTTCCCTTTTAATTTCATTAACATAAAGTTCTTGTGAAAATGTCATAAAACCTTGACAGTCATCTATGCAAATTTCAGGAAGAAACATGGTTCTCTGTGATTGCATTTCTGCAAGGATAGAACTTTATAATATTAATTAATAATACAAATAACTGCCACTAGCCAGGGGCCTTGACGTGCAGAGGGTTTTGTGCGCCTCGTTCATCTAGTTCCGCATCTTTCGGAGCCGCGTGGCCCTTTCCTGGTCAGCGCATCGCTCTGCTCCACCTGCGCGGTGTCAAAGGTGCCAGGATGAGGGAAGCTTCCGGTTATAGAAGCGCGCCCCCAGCCGTCACCCGCGTGTTGTCCAGTTCAACCAGATGTGGCCCAGAGCAGTACGTGTGCTCTGTTAATGAGTGCATAGGATAACGTTTGCCGTGTACACCCACTGGGGGCGGGGCGGGGGGAAGCCTTATATGCTCCTAAGTGAAAACAGAGTTTTAAAATCACATGCATTTTTTTTTTTGTTGTCTTTCCTCCCAGGCTAAAGAATTGCCTTCAAAACCATTGTCAAGACCACAGCAATCGTCTGCACAAGTACAGCTGAATTCTGGCTCTCAAAGTAAATATTTGTGTTGCAATTCAAATACATTTATAATTAAGTAATCGTGAAATATTATTAAGAAATCAAACTACATTTAATGATAGATCTAAAGTCATTACTTTAGTGTCAAATAGAAGAACTAATGAGTATTAAAGAGAGAAAAACAAATGCTCGGTCTCTTCTAAACACACAAGGCAAATTCTCATTCCTGTAATTTGTGAAAATGTCTATTCTCATTCAGAAAGTGCTTTTTCCAATTCACAAAGTGATTTATCTTTAAAGTTTTTCTTTTTTTGTCATTTCTTCCAAAGACTATTATCCTGCTAATTTGAAATGGAAACAAAATAAGGCTATTTTTCTCATATACACATAGATTTATATTTCTGAATATTAATTTGACCATACATTCTTGGGAGCTCAGGGTTTCATAAGGTGGTTTTAAAATAGGATAAATTCGTAAAGCACCAGGCTTTTGGCCTTTACACCTCTTTCCATCACTCATTTTTATGACAGTCACTCTTGGAATTCTGCTTTTCATGTATAGAGGTTACCAGTAAATAGCAATATATTAAAGTGGGCAATGTTTCATGTAATAATTAACTGTTCTGCAGCTGGCTTTGGACTGTGGCTTTTGAGAGCACAGTGATGAATCTAACTTACCTCTTGCCTTTAAAGAACTTTCCTTCTAGCAGCAGAGATATCACAGGTGGAAAAGTAACTGCCAGTACTGGAAGGAAGTACAGTTGACCCTTGAATAATGCAGAGGTTAGGGACACCAACCCCTCATGCAGTCAAAAATCCATATATAACTTTTGACTTCCCCAAATAGCCCATTGCTGACTGGAAGCCTTACTGGTAACATGAACAGTTGATTAACACGTATTTTGTATGTTATATGTGTTACATACTATATTCTTATATAAAGTAAGCTAGAAAAAATATTATTAAGAAAATCATAAGGAAAAGAAAATACATTGATCGTACTTTACTGTATTTATTTATACCGTAAGTTTACATTGTCTGTTTACAAGATGAATTGTCTGTCAGTACGTACATCAATATTGTCTCATATGATACAAAAAACTGTAAATGTTATATGTATTACTAACACTAGACATAAAAAGTGAAAAGATAATAGAAAAAGAAATTCGTATTTACAGGTATAATGATTCATGCATTGATGAAAAAGAAGCAGCAATATGACTGCTTCACGGTAGCCTAGCCCGTACGCTAATGAGTGAGAACTGCTTCACGGTAGCCTAGCCTGTACTCTAATGAGTGAGAAGTTATGAAATGTGGATGGCACACAGTATTACAGCCATACTGATAATACAGTATTAGAAACATTGTTACATTTTTTAAAAACCACTTACATGCGATGAAGACTGATAGTTTCTCCAATTATGAGAGAGAGAGAGAGGGACATACAGTACAGCAATGTAATCCTTTGAAAGCCAAGTTCTAAAACAGTAAGAAAACTAACACATTATTAATTTTGTATTAAATACGACTCACCTTATGCCTATGTGAGAATAGGCTATCCACTTCTATACGAGTCTTGCCCAGGATGTTCCGCACGGTGAACGCTTAAGCGATGATGGTGATAACACAAAGACGTCCCGTACAATTATTAGATTTTCACATGCGGACATTCACACGCACACCACAGAAAAGTTTATTAACCGAACAGCATGCTGGTTATTTACTGTTCATTAAGTGGAGGCGGATCCTCATAAAGGTCTTCATCCTCCTCCTGTGTGTGTTGAGCAGGCTGGGGTGGGGGAAGGCTCGTCTCAGGGGTGGCAGAGGTGGGGGAGGGGCGGGGGAGGGGGAAGCAGAGGAGGCAGGCACACTCAGTGTAACTCCATGGAAATACATCGTAATTTCTGACTGTTGTGCTTCTTCATTTCTCTAACAGTGGGTCTATAGGATCCCAGTCCTCCTTCCACTTGCTTTACTTTCAGTGCCCATATCCTACAAGTTAAAAGCAGTCTTGAATAATCAGAACCCTCTTCCGGATTGTCTGATGTCAGTTTGTTTCTGACACTGCTTCTACGTCTTCTTCCTCATCGTCTGGCACTGGTTCAGAAGCTCTCATCTCCATCTAGTCATCTTTTGTTAATTCCTCCAGTGTGGCGTCTATTAGCTTTTGAAATTCTCCAAGATCTGTATCTTGAAACCCTTCACAGCAACCCCCCGCCCCCATCTCCTTGGCCATATCTACGATCTATTTCATGATTTCCTTGATTGGCTCTGTTGTAAATCCTCTGAAGTCATGCACGACATCTGGAACAGTTTTCTCCAGCAGAAGTTTATTGTTTCAGGCTTGATGGCTTTCATGACTTTTCCTATAAGCAATAGCATCTCCGGTGGCGTAATCCTTCCGGACTTTCCTAATGTTCTCTCTATAGGCGTTTTCTTCCATAGCATCAACAGTTCTTTCTGTAGAGTACCATGTGTGATGAGGGCCTTTAAAGGTCTTGATGATCCCCTGATCTAGAGGCTGGAAATACAGACGTTGTATTTGAGGCCAAGTACACAACTTGGTGGTCTACTCATGGAGTTGAACTCACGGGGCTCTGGGGGGCCAGGGGCATTGTCCAATATCAAAAGAATTTAAAAGGCAGTCCCTTACTGGCAAGGCACTTCCTGATTTCAGGGACCAATCCAGCAAAAGGATTCTCACGGTCCAGGCCTTCTTTCTGTACAACCAAAAGATGGGCAGCTTGCGTTTATCTTTTCCCTTCCAGGTTTGGGGTTTAGCAGTTCTGTAGATGAGGGCAGTCCTGACCATAAACTCCACTGCCTGTGCACAAAGGAGCAGAGTTGGTCTATCCCTTCCTGCCTTAAATCCTGCTGCTCGCTTTTCTTCCTTCCTAATAAATGTCCTTGGTTGCATTTTTCTTTCCCAGAATAGGGTAGTTTCATCTGCATTAAAAACCTGTTCAGGCAGACGTCCTCTCTCCTCAGTGATTTTCTTAATGGCATCTGGGAACTTGTCTGCTGCCTCTTGGTCAGCAGAAGGTGCTTCTCCTGTTATCTTGAGAGTATTTAAGCAGATAATTTACTAAAATGATCAAGCCAGCCTTTGCTGGTATTTAATTCTCCAGCTTTAGATCCTTCACCTTCTTTTTGCTTTAAGCTCTCATATAATGACTTTGCTTGTTCTCAAATCATATTAGAGTCGATAGCAATCCTGTACCCACATAAAAACTGCATTTTTAATACAAGATAAAAAGATATTTCACCAAAGATGCAAAAGGTTTATGTGCCTGTCGGTGTAGCTGCAGCAACAGCTTCATGAATTTCCTTTTCTTTTAAAAGGATTTTTTTTTTGATGTGGACCATTTTTAAAGTCTTTATTGAATTTGTTACAATATTGTTTCTGCTTTACGTTTTGGTTTTTTGGCCACGAGGCATGTGGGATCTTCCCAGACCGGGGCACGAACCCATGTCCCCTGCATTGGCAGGCGGACTCCCAACCACTGCGCCACCAGGGAAGGCCCCTTTTCTTTTAAAAGGATTTTTTTTTTTGATGTGGACCATTTTTAAAGTCTTTATTGAATTTCTTACAATATTGTTTCTGCTTTACGTTTTGGTTTTTTGGCCACGAGGCATGTGGGATCTTAGCTCCCCAACCAGGGATCCAACCCGCAACCCCTGCATTGGAAGGTGAAGTCTTAACCACTGGACTGCCAGGGAAGTCCCTCCTTTTCATTTTTTACAGCGGTTCTTACACTGAATTTATTTATGTTGGAATAGTGGGGAGCTGCAGCTGCAGACCTCGATTTACAGTATACATCAAGCAGTTCAGCTTTTGCTTGTAATGACTTTTCTCTGCTTCTTGGAAGCACTTCCAGGACCACTAGTGGCCCTTTGTATGGGTCCCATGGTGTTATTCAAGGTTTACGGCATCATAGTAAATACAATGGAAAATACGCCAGAGCCATGAAAGAGAACTTACTGCAGTGATACACAGTTTACTGGAGAGATTGCTCCCCATGTGGAGATGATTGCTTGCAGCACCCAGCTCACCGTAGCGCTCTAGCAGCAGGAGGTGCTGCGCTATTACTGTAGTGCAGTGTGTACCTCTGTGTACGCACAGTAAGTATGTTCGTTTACGCACTTACGAGTTAATACTGCAGCCTTACACTTGTTTACATTTCTCTCCACTGCAAATCGTGCCGTGTATGGTCTATAAGTGTGTGTGTCCATAAGTTTTGATAATTTTAACTTTCAGTAAAAGATTTGGGTATATTTTATCATAGCAAATGATAAAATAGACTAGTATCTACATAAATTCCATGCATTCATGACACACCTAACTTTTTCTTAATTCTTTTGATATTTCTAGGTTGTGCATTTCATCTGTGAGTTTTTTCAAATTGTGGCAAATCTCAGACAAATTTTCAAATGTATTTATCGGAAAAAAACCACGTATAAGAGGACCCACACAGTCCAAACCCATGTTATTCAAAGGTCAACAGCGTATGATAAGTTCTGGGAGGAGGGGACTGTAAGTGTCAAAGCGCTGCCGAGGGCACGAAGCCCGTTCTGCCCCTCCCCCTCCGTGCTCTGTATCCATTTGCCCAGTCTTCATGCTGGAAGGAAGTACAGTTGAGAATTGGGCGTGAAACATGACTCAAAGCCCTTATATTGATTCCTGGCTGTGCCTTTAGCTTAAATTCACCCCTTCCGGGACGATTCTCAGGAACGAGACCTATTCTTCTTTATTACCCACCCCCGCCCCCCGCCCTAACAACTTACTCTGTATCCCATTCTCTTGGGATGCTGCTTTCTTCTATCAAATGGGATAGTCTATTTTTCATTCATGTTGTGGTGATTAATTTGTTTACACTCTTATTTTCAGTAGCAAGATGTGAGAGTGTTCAATCTATTTTTATTGATGTTTTAGATCTGAGTATTACATAAAATTTGACCCATCTGTATACTTTAAAATACATAGTGTTGGGCTTCCCTGGTGGCGCAGTGGTTGAGAGCCCTCCTGCCGATGCAGGGGACACGGGTTCGTGCCCCGGTCCGGGAAGATCCCACATGCCGCCGAGCGGCTGGGCCCGTGAGCCATGGCCGCTGAGCCTGCGCGTCTGGAGCCTGTGCTCCGCCGCAATGGGAGAAGCCACAGCAGTGAGAGGCCCACGTACCGAAAAAAAAAAAAAAAAATACATAGTGTTTCTAAAATTTCCTTGCTAAGAGAATAGGTATCTGTATCGTGCTGACATAAAAATCCTGTTCATCCTCAATATCAATCCTTGTCAGTGTAGATTAAAAAGCTACTTACCTTATCTCAAGAAGCTCCTCTCACCTGACAATGGAAAAATCTTGGAAGATTTGTTTCTCTTGCATATTCTTCCTGAGCATGTATTTTAAAATCTCACCATCATCTTTGATCACTGGACCCCCTACCCTAGCCAGCCTTGGCTTGTCTGTTTCCCACAGTGATCTCGTGTCTTCTGATCTGTCGATCTGTGTCGGCAGGGGCTGCTCTCCCTATTTTTTGCAGTGTCCTTGCCAGCTCACCTTCTTGCCTGTGCACGTTTCTGCAAACTCAACTCTATTCACTATGTGTCCTTGTGAATACTCTCCTTCTCCCTTGACTTTTTAGCTGCGTTATTTGTTGCTCGATTCCTATTGTTTTCACATGCGCATCACCTTGTCTCATGCAGTGTATCATTCCCAGTTGCGAACACCCATTTTTTATTCAATAAAAGGAAAATTTTAAACGAGTATCTATTTTCAACCTTTTATTTTAAACATGACCTATTCCTAAGTTCTTTATTAAAAAATGAAATCTTAATTTTTTATATATCCTCACATATATAATTTTATATAAGTATATACGTGGTTCATAAATATGGTTTTTGAAAGCATAGTTTTTCTTTTTCTTTTAGGACTCATTCTCTTTTTCCCATTTCTCCTGTCTTAACTTGCACGGCACCCTCTTCCATACTCATCCCAGCGCACCCATGTGAACGACAGGAATGATATTTTTCTCCATGTTTCTATATTCCGACACGTGGGCACATGTGCAAACACGTAGATACGCACAGGCAGAATATTTTGCTGTTGTCTCACAGAAATGCTGTCTTATTATTTATGCATTACTATAGCTTGTTTGTTTGTGGGTTTTATTTGTTCCTTTTGCTCAACAACACCTCATGGAAATCCCTGAATCAACTGATACAACTCTAATTAATTCTTTTTAAAGGCTATTTAACATTCCATCTTGTAGATGTACATATTTTATTCAGCCACTCTCTTACTGATAGATATTAACTTTCAGTTTTTTTCCCATGCTGAGCAATGCCACAATTAATATCTTTTAAAGTTAAGTTGTCTACAACATTGGCACTTTTAAAAAGATAATTACCAGGAACGGACATGACAGGTCAAAGGATATATTTTAAAATTTTTAACAGATTTAGTAGCTTGCTTTTTAAAAGTTTTTACTACTGCAGAGTCTCATTAGCCATGCCCCACCATATGCACTCCCCACCATGTACACGCCCATCATACACCTACACTCCCTGCTACGTACACGCCCATCATACACCTACACTCCCTGCTACGTACACGCCCATCATACACCTACACTCCCTGCTACGTACACGCCCATCATACACCTACACTCCCTGCTATGTACACGCCACACCGTAACATTCCTCACCATATTCATTCCTCATCACTGTTAGTGTTGGAGTGTCTTGAAGTGTTTACGAGTCTGAGGGTTGGTTATATCTCCTTGTTAATTGGATTGTTTTTGTCCCTATTAGTGATTTAAATACTTTTTCATACTATTGCTGGTGTTTGGAATTTAATCTTGTCTGAAAAGTCTCTTTGTTTCATTGGTTAATTTTTTGCTATTGGAATATTTGTTGCATTTTCAACTTGTAGTAATGCTTTGTATATTAAGGGCTTTGTCATTTGGATGACAGTTTTTTTTTTCTACATGTATCATTTGTCTGTTGATCTTATTTCTCATGTATTTTACTATATGAAAGTTTTAATTTTTATGCAAAAATATATCTGTCCCCTATTTTCATAGGTTTGTATTTTTTAGTCATGGTTAAGGACTTCCCTCCTATACAAGATTGCATTCATGGTATCCTAAATTTTCTTGCAGTGTTTTATTCTTGCAGTTACTGGATACTTACTCTTCATATACTTTAAGATCATTTTACCAATACTCCCCTCGACCCCCAATATGCAATTCTAGTTGAAGTAATATTATGTACTTACATGAATTCTGTGATTTTTTGATATTAATTACAATAACATTACATATATAAGCTAATAAACTTGGCATTTGTATGATAATCTTCCTATTTTATGCTTTCCATTTGTTGAGATATTATTTTGTCTTTCCTAAGATTTCATAGTTTCTGTGCCTTTCTTGTTAAATTTATTCCTAAATACTTTGTGATTTTGGTTTGCTGTGTTGAATGGAATGTACTTTCCCATTTATATTTCAGAGTGCTTATTTTAATAGTTGAGAAAGTCTTAATTTGCATATATTTTGTCTTATATATGGTCACCAACCCCAAATCTCTTGTTTATAGTCAGTTGTTAAAAATAGATTCTCTGATATTTGTACCCTCTTCCCCACCTTGCCAATGCTTATTTCTATATTTTTCTGTTCATAAACTTCCGACACCACTGGCCTTCAAAGTGGTGTACCTCTGTCCTTAGGGGGAACACAGAGACTGCGAAAGGGCACCTGGGCATAGGTAATTTAAGAGATACAGTTTACAGATGACCAGTTTCCACACGTGTTCTTTCTTAAAGCCAGAGTCCAAGTGAGAACATGACGTGCAGGTTACCCTCTCTGTCTTCTATCCTTTCACAGTAGTTTTTTTTCACACTTGAATAAGAAAAGCAAACCCCAAACCATCTTAATCATACTACAGTACATTGTCCCCAAAATGTAAGAACAATGATCCAGTGTGAAGTACGGATGTTAATGTTGGTATAGTTAGTTAAGTCTGATGAGCAGTAAATACTTTGTAGATTAGGTGATTTACTTTTTTTTGCTTTCAACAAAGCTAAAGAGAGACCTAATGGCACTGTTATCTTAATTTATAATAAGAATAGTAATTAATATTATCATTATATATTATTTTTAAAATCACATAGCTACTTATCACCAAAATAAAAAATTATAATAGTAATAGTTTATTATTTCATAAGTAATATTTTATTATTGCTATTGTTTTGATGATAGATCACTATGCGATTTTTTTTTTACCTCTATCTTAGAAGGGACATAAAAAAATTCTGTTACATTCCTATAAAATATCTCTTTCTTGCCCTCTCTAGTTTTTATAACAAACAGCTTTCTTAACACCTAACACCTATATCTTTAAAAAAGAACACTGAAATACAATTTTAGGTTGAAACTATGTCATTCCAGAAATAATACTCATCCTCTGTATATGAACTAATTTTTAAAAGTCGTGTCCACTCACTGAGATGCATTTCAAATAACCTTTTACTTTCCTGTTTAGTAAACTAACAAATTCATACTATATTAAAGTTTTGATCAATGTGTGCTAATAATTATTATGATAACTCAATCTATAAGAAATTATTTAATAGATGATCGTGTTACATAAAATACAATTTTAAAAGTAAATTTATGTACAAATTTGTGTTGTAGACACATAAAGTACAAGATTAATACATTGCTAGAAAATCTTTGGGACAAATTAAATGAAAATATGATTTGAAGGTTAAAAATGAAAAACGTCTTGTTGATTTTCTTTAATGAATGCTGATGGGTTCAGATCACTATCGTATTTAGATCCTTTTATCACAAAGGGAGTGATATGAATGTTTATAAGTAATTGATATTGAAATATGCTAAAAAGTACACCCTTCAGCTTACAGTTAATGATTTTAGGTATCAATTTAAAAACATACAAGGGAATATTTGCTGTTTAAAAATTACTTTAATGTTAAGCAAGCAAGAACGTCTGAAAATCACTGGCTTGGGGATTACGAATTTCCTTATTCAGGTATTTTCTGGAAAAAGAGGTGTCTGTATTTTTCACGAATGTGTAATTGCAAGGCCAGGAGTTGTAGTTTATGTGCGTCTGGTCATACGGATATCAGACATTTACCATCTGCCTTACTTTTGGTCTATTTTCAGGTAGAAAATAGGAATACCTGAGGAATATTCAGGTATTCCTCTTGATTTAAAGATGATAAAATAATGATATTTCTATCAGAGTGATTTAAAATATTTGCTTAACAAGAGCAAGCTTTGACATTCTTGGGTATTTTATATGCTATATACTAATAAGTTTTCTAAATGTTCCCCCTCTTTAATTTATCTATTTACTTTTTTTCAGGTAACAGAAATGAATATAATCTCTATCCTGAACTTTCCAGCTACCGGGAGAGAGTTGGTAAATAAAAATATCTCTGTTTTAAAAATGATTCATAACCATCTTATAATCACAAACTTCCTAATTAATCTGGCAGGTTGTAAAAATACCTGGGAAGTTGTTTAGCACCGCTTCTTTGATTTATGGGATATCCACGTTATCTTGAGAAGCACTTCATTTAAAACATGCTCTGGGGCTTCCCTGGTGGCGCAGTGGTTGAGAGTCTGCCTGCTGATGCAGGGGACACGGGTTCGTGCCCCGGTCCGGGAAGATCCCACATGCCGTGGAGCGGCTGGGCCCGTGAGCCATGGCCGCTGAGCCTGCGCGTCCGGAGCCTGTGCTCCGGAACGGGAGAGGCCACAGCAGTGAGAGGCCCGTGTACCGAAAAAAAAAAAAAAAAAAAAACATGCTCTGCACAGTTATAATGATTAAACTTCATAAGGTCAACAGACAGGCTGGACTTGCTTGGGGAAGGGGGCCCATCGGGACCTGAGGGATAAGGGACATTAGCTACAATTGAGCCAAGGCTGTGGTCCACCCCCGCACCCCAATGTGGATCACTCCCAAGAAGGCCTTGGCAAAGTGACTCTGGGAAGTAGGGTTCCTTTTCTCAGATTTCTCTAAAGTCTGTACCTGTAGTATAGATGCCTAATAAATATTAGAAATATCTCTTAAAAAGCAATAAGGGAAAATGTCTAATAATAAGAAACAGAACCCTAACTGGGCTCTGGAGACAGAGGCTCTGACTTCCAGCCAATACCCTCATTCACTGGCTGTGTGATCCAAACACAATGTTGCTTCCCGTGGTTGGGTGGGTGGTTGGGTTTTGCTTTTATATTTGAGGGTAGGACAAGTTAAGTGGTATAAACAGTACGTAATAAGTTAATATCAATATTTATTTTAGTTATTTCTCAAAATATAAGAGATTTTGAAGAAGAAAATGTAAGGAAAGGTTTAAAGTCTATTTAAAAACTAAATCTTACTTTACATTACCGTGTGAAATGGTTAAATTCTTACCAAGGACTTCCTTACACCTGGTCTATCAGCCTTGCAGGGAAAAGTCACAACCCACAGCCCTCAGGCTCGAGTTGAAAAACCATTTGAGCGGGACACCTGGCTCCCCACAGCCTGTCCCACGCCCACAGACGAGCTGCGATTTTGCACGGGCATAACGATAATTCCCCAGACTGTACGTACTTTTGCTTTGCACCCTTTGGAAGCTCCAAACCACCTAGTCATCTGGCCTCTCGGTGAAACAAGCCTTGAGCGTCCACAGCCCTGTTTACTGGGGTGTTTTGTAACTGAAGGTCTGTACCTCCTCGGTCAGCCTCCATCATCCTCTTCTCACCCACCCCATGACTGTCAGTGACACTTGGGCACAGTGGACGGCTCTCTCTTGTGGGGCTGTCCTGTGCTGTGCTGGTTTCAGCAGTACCCATGCACTAAGCCCACTCGATGCCAGTAGCACGCCCTCCCCAGGGGGTGTGACAACCACAAATGGCCCAGACTTTGCCTTTTGAGAACCGCTGGTCTGGTGGCCTCGCCTGGTAGCCTCATCCGGCTCACTCGTCATTGACCCTTACACTCCTACAGAGGACATGGTCACCAGAGTTATAGATGCCACACGTAGCCTGGAGGGACGTGGCGCTAGGAGCAAGTCAGCCACCCGGCTCATCACTGCAGTAAATGTGAAGCAAAACATCGCTGTGTTCTCTTATTTCTGGTTGCTTCTTGAAGGGGACCTTCCAAAGCTGAGATTCTTCTGAGTCATTTCTTGGGCCAGATGTGTTGGCTGCACATGGGTTACGTCAGGCTCTGCTGAGAAGTGAAATAGCAGCATCCCGGGGACGCAGACTTGCTAATTATGAGCCTCAGGGCAGCTGCCAGTCACCAAAGCTGATTGTAATCTGTTTCCTGTTAAGCGTAGCCCTGATTTGGGAGAGAAAAATGACCTCTATTTGAATTAAACTTGAATATTTTGATGAAAATGGTCAATTGCTTCAGAGATCCCCCAGATTCTTTTGAGTGCAGGAATATAAAACTTGAAGGCATATACTGCTCAGAAGGAAGGCGTCTGTGAACGCTGGCTGCTGTAGTGACCCAGTGGGCTTTGCGTCCATGGTTTCCAGGGTGGTCTCCCTTCCTGGAAGAACATATCTCCTTGGCTCACCTTTCCTAATGAAGTATTTTGTGGGCATTAAAGTTCTCCTTATGGAAATTATCACAAATATTTACAGTAAAGAGGAACTTTAAGTCATTTTGAGCTTATTGAAGAACAAGATAGCAGCAGGGCATGGCACTGGCCTGTCAACTGGTCCGTCCTGGGAGCGCCTGCCCTTACCCTGCCGGGCTCACTCCTTCGTTTTCATGTGAATGAACTTTGCCAACGACCTTCAACTCCCGACTCTCCTACACTCCTGCCAGGAGGTAGAGGGATTTGCCTGACTGGTGAGTTGGCTGAGGAATCTGGCACCCCTCTGTCTGCCTGTCTTAGCCACACTCTTCACTAGCTCTACCAGCCACGACACCTCCCTCTCTGCCTCACCTCTGTTCGAAACTCGGGTGGGAAGAGGAACGTTGACTGTTGACCTCCTCAAACCCAGCAGCACCGCCTTGTCCTCTGCTGCAACTCAGAACCGTCTGCTTTGCCCTTATACCCATCTTTCCCATTATCTTATTTGGAAACCGCAATTCAGAGGCAATGGCAACCCCTGGTCGGGGGGCAGGGATTGAGCCAAGTCTGTGATCCCCTCTGTCTTTTCTTTAGGTCAAAATATCTTTCTTCCTCTAACTTATTCATCATAAAATATATTTCTAAAACTTCTAAAAACAAATTCAGTTATCAGTGATTACCAGGGGTCCTCAGCATCGGATGTTCTTATTATTTGTACAGTCTGGATAACTCAGTGATGCAGGAAAATATACTAGTTCTCCTTGAAAGTCTGCCTAACAAAAGTACAATGCACTGATGAATCTAAGTTCAGTCTGTTGAATGCAATTTAAAACTCATATGGTTGCTGAGGACCCTGGGGTATAATCTCTATAGTGATTAAGGTTGCCTGGAGACAGACTTCCGAGATTCAGATCTCCCCGCCTTGGGCAAATCACTTAACATCTGCAAGTCTCAGGTTCATATTCTGTGAAGTGGGGATGCGGGAGCTGCCTTCTAGGAAGTGAGGGACGAGGATGTTCATCCCAGTGTCCGGCTCGGGCTACAGGAGCTGCTCTTATCATAGCCACACTGAATGACACCTGTTATCATGTTGATCACCACTCCTATGCATCTCTGATTTTGTAATCAGTGCTACAAATGTGTACGTGTATGGCAGCTAAGGTGGCTATGGCTTCCAGAACATTCCCTGATATCCACAAGCACTCTCTTTTTACGTGCTTCTTTCTATTATCCGAAATGTCTGGGAGACAAGAGGGGAGGAGGAGTTACTCGAGGGTTTTTTTCATTAATTAAGTTCAGTTAATTGAGATTGAGCTTTATATATGGAGGTCATAAATGTAATTATTGATATAGGAAAATAGTTTTCAGAATGATTTTTTTTCTTTAACGTTAACTTACATTCTTCTGATCTAATCACAATGAGGCATGGCATTTCTGCACGTCCCGTCTCAATGTAGTATTATAGCTACTTTTCAAAGTACATAGTAATGACTGTTCATTCATATGTGTTAGTAGTCATTTAACTGGGTTTGATTTTATCCAGACTATATCAAAATTTTATTCTTTTAATGACACACTTTTAATCTTATTTCTTAAAATTAACAGGCTAAAAGCAAATACAGTATAAAATATAAAAATATACAGAACTTTTCTATTTTATAGAAAAAAACTGTACCAGTAATACCGCTAATATAATTATATTAGTTATTATTAAAGCTATTTCTTTAGGAGAACTCAGCTACATGGCACACGCTTTATTGAAAGAACTCTGGCACCATCTTGTGTGAGATACACATTCAGTGCTTCAGTAAATGTAGTTTAACTAGAGTGTTGACCATTTTCATTTCTTACTAATAGTCCAAGGTCACTTTATTTTTTCTTATTATAGTATTATAGGCTCAAATAAGTAACTGAACTTAGAATTTGGTTATTTATATTTTCAGTACAACTGTACTGAGATGTATTTAACAAGCATCTAATTGCACAAAATTATACGAAACATGGAAATGCCAAATTCCATGTAGCTGAGTACCCAGAAAGTATCTGTTTCTTTATATTTATTATGAAGCTATACAGTTTGTAATATTTAATGTCTTTTACTCATGTTACCCACTCAATTCTCAAAGTATTTTTTTCCCAATATGGGTTGAAGTTCTGGTTAAATATATGTAGACATCCTTCTTGATGTGCTAATTTGAATTTCATCTCTCTTTTGAGAGAAAGGATCAAGTAAGTACAGAAATGAAAATAGCCGTAAAAGCCTGGGGAAAAGAAGTGTCTACTGATGAATCAGCAAATGCATCCAAGCTGGAACCCTCATTATCAATGACCACAGAGCACGGTTTTTAAATTGAATCTTTTATGATACAGTCAAGTGCATAAATATCAGCTTTTATCTAATAGCTATAATTCATTGAAGCTACCATGACTATTCTATTAAAATTGGAAAAACAATAATATTATCTTATAGTTTAGTCCAAATTTAAACAATTATAACCACAAATATTTGCCAAACACATATTTAAGTATATAGCAATATACAGTTTGACTTGTGTGGATTTAGGAAATGTTATTACCAAATATTTGCTCTTTACAAAGAAGAAAAGCGTAAGTTTAATAAAGTGATGAAAATCACGCAGACCATGTGCTGTGAGTTCTGCTGGCCTCCAACATCAGAATACCAAGCCCTGAGTTGTTAATTTATATCTTACCTACACATACTTCCAGTTTTTCTCATAAAAATGTGAATAAATACTTTTTTCTTGTTTTAGGCAATTTGAACCAACCTATTGAAGTGACAGCACTCTATTCTTTTGAAGGACAACAGCCAGGAGATTTGAATTTTCAAGCTGGAGACAGAATCACAGTTATATCAAAAACAGATTCACATTTTGATTGGTGGGAAGGAAACCTTCGAGGTCAAACTGGCATTTTTCCAGCCAACTATGTTACCATGAATTAAAGTTTATATTATTTTCTTCTTTGAGAATTACAAAAAAATCATTACTACACTGGCAGGATTTACTATTCAGTTAAACAATGTTTAGTATAAGTTTAAAAACACTTCTGTTTATTCTGTAAACTTTTATCCAGTATGTAAAAGATTTTGTTTATATATATATAGATAGATATAGATATAGATATAGATAGATAGATATAGTTACGTATCTTTAAATACTTTCCACTGATTTTTATCACATATACGATTTAATAGTTTAATATCCTCCAATTTATATGGTCACATTTCTTTTGTGTTCATTTTCAAACATCACTAAACATTTGATTTGGCTAGGTATATGATGACTATTTTATCTGGAGAGTCTATTTTATCTGGAGAATCTTAAGGATAGGGGCATGAATACCAATTTATATATTTGCAAAGTGAATAGAAAAGAATAAATCAGCTTAAATAGTGTATTAAGTAATACTTAGAGTTGTAGGTATTAACTAGAATATTAATCCTTAAAAATTTTCTCTATACATTCAAAAATTGTATGTAAGAAACACGCTATGACAAAGAAATTCAACCCTTATGCATTAAAAAATGATGACATCTGTTAACTTTCCTTCTTTATGAGGTTATGCTTGTTCATTGGTAGCAGTAGAATAAAGTTATGTGGATATGGTTCCATTGTCCCTAAATAAATGTTTTTAAAATGCGAAGTTAATGTCTTGATTTTGTTTTTCTTATTTTCTTTTGGTAAAGTAACCAGAGGTCTGTGGTTGGTCTGGATGTTAAAACCCACCTCCATGACTATGCTACTGACCTCTTTTTTTCAGCTTGGTTAATATATAATTGACAAAGTTGTACAATATTTAAAGGGTACAATATGATGCTTTGATTTGAAATACATATGCATTGCAAAAGGATCCCCACTTAGTTAATTAACACATCCATCTTCTCACATATTTACTTTTTTGTGGGTGTGAGAACACTTAAGTTCTACTCTCTCAGCAAATTTCAATTGTACGATGCAATATCATCAACCATAGTCACCGTGCTGTACACTAGATCCCCAGAACATATTCGTCTTAGAAACTGGAAGTTTGTATTCTTTGACCAACATCTCTTAATTTCCCCCACCTCCTGACCCCTGGTAACCACCAATCAACTCTCTGTTTCTAGGAGTTTGGCTTTTTTAGCTTCCCATATGAGATCGTACAGTATTTGTCTTTCTCTGACTGATTTATTTCACTTAGCATAATACCCTCAAGTTCCATCCATATTGTCGCAAATTCCAGGATTTTCTGCTTTTATTTATATATGCCACATTTTCTTTGTCCATTCATCTGTTGATGGACACTTAGGGTTTTCTACATATAATAACATGCCATCTGCAAACAGAGATACCTTGTTTTTTCCTTTCCAATTTGTATGCTTTTCATTTATTTTTCTTGCCTAATTGCTCTGGCTAGGGCTTCCAGTACTATGCTGAATAGAAGTGGTGACAGTGGACATCCTGATCTTGGAGGGAAAGTTTTCACATTTTCACCATTGAGTATGATGTTATCTGTGGGCTGGCCATATATGAGCATGTTGTTTAATATCCACATATTTGTGTATTTTCCAGTTTTCTTCTTATAGTAGATTTCTAGTTTCATATCACTGTGGTCAGAAAAGATGCTTGATGTGATTTCAACATTAAATTTATAAAGACCTGTTTTGCACCTAACATAGGCTCTATCCTGGAGAATGTTCCATGTGCACTTGAGAAGAATGTGTATTCTCCTGCTATTGGTCTAACATGTTATTTAAAGACAATGTTTCTTTATTGATTTTCTGTCTGGATGATCTATCTATTGGTGAAAGTGGGGTATCAAAGTACCCCACTATTATTGTATTGCTGTCTATTTCTGCTTTTACGTCTATTAATACTTGCTTTATATATTTAGGTGCTCCTATGTTGGGCACATAAATAATTACAAATATCATTGCCTCTTGTCGAATTGACCACTTTATCAGTATATAATTACATTCTTTGTTCTTATGACAGTATTTGGCTTAAAGTCTATTTTTTCTGATATAAGTATAGCTACCTCTGCTTCCTTTTGGTTTCCATTTTTGTGGAATATCTTTTTCCATCCCTTCACTTTCAGTCTGCATGTGTCCTTAAAGCTGAAGTGAGTCTCTTGTAGGCAGCATATAGTTGAGTCTTTTTTTTTTTTAATCCATTCAGTCAGTCTATGTCTTTTGATTAGAGAATTTAGTCTATTTACACTTAAAGTAATAATTGATAGGTACGGACTTACTATTGCCACTTTGTTCATTGTTTTCTGGTGGTTTTGTGATTCCTTTTTTCCTATATTCCCCTCTTGCACTCATTCTTTGTGATTTGATACTTTTCTGTAGTGGTATGCTTAGATTCCTTTCTCTTCATCTTTTGTGTATCTACTGTAGATTTTTGCTTTGTGGTTACCATGAGGGATTACATAAAACATCTTATGTTTATAACAGTCTGTTTTAGGTTGATAACAACTTAGCACACATATTAAAGCTCTGCATTTTTACTCTCCCCCCTCCATTTTATGTTTTTAATGTTACAATTTATCTCTTTTACCTGTGTGTACATCAACAAGTTCTTGTAATTATAGTTATTTTAATGCTTTGTTATTTAACCTTCACACTAGATTTATAAGTGATTTAACCACCACCATGATTACAACAGTAGAGTGTTCTGAATTTAACTCTAACCCTAGACTATTGTCACGGCTTCCAGTTTTGATTCCTTGCTTCCACACAGCGGCCAAACAATCCTTATGCTCCAGATTTTTATCCTGCTTTGTGTTCTTATAGACTTACATTTTATACAAACATGTGTTGACTTTTTTATAACGTAATTCATAAGACATGGAAAAAGAAATGAAGACTCGCATTATCATCACCCAGCAAGAAATATAACACTCTTCCCAATCTCCCTCCCTTTCTGACTCAAAGGTAATCATCATCCTAATTAGCAGTTTATTAATTCCATATATTTCTTCACACTTTTATTACATATGTATGTGTCCCTAAGCGCTATGCGGTATTGTCTTGCATACTTGCAAGCTTAGAAAATTTAAACCTTTAAACTTATAAAAATTATACAGTGAATGCACTCATTTGCAATGGGATTATCATAAATTATGATGTATACATTCAAGGAATTAAAAGACAGGGTGGAGAATTTCAGCAGAAAATTTACACTACAGGAGAGAAATGAAAAAAAATTGGAGTTGAAAAATAGAATAAATCAAAAACAATAAGTGGATTTAACAGTAATTTAGACATAGCAAAAAGAGAATCATTGAACTGAAGGTAGATCTAAAGCTTAGTGAGTTGAAAAAATTGAAAATACAGGAAAGACTTGTCTGCTCATTTTTCCACACTGATCTGATTACAAGACTTTATGGTATTTTTTAAATGTTGCAAGTTAAGCAATTCTTCTCACTTTTCTTTTTTTTTGCAGGTTTCCCTGGCTGTTCTTTTTGTTTATTTTCATGTGTGAACTTAAGAATCAACTTAACCATCTCCAGAAAAAAGACTTACTATTTTTTCAGTGGGACTGTGTTAAATTATATTAATAATACATATATATATATAACGTAAGGAAAATTGTCATCCTTATGATGTTCATTTGTCCAGAGCGAGGATAATGGATGTCTTTCTATTTGTCCAAGTCTAATGTTGTTTTTAGAAGTGTTTTAAAGTTCTCACATGATATTTGCATATTTCCTGTTAAGGTTACATCTCGGCACTTCATCATTTTTGTGGATATCTTAGTTTCGCATCTACCTACTTTAAATATCTCATCATCTCATTTGTTTACATGCCTCCTGTTTCACCAAAGGTCCTTGAGGAGAAGACCAAGTCTTATTCAACTTTGTATTTTCAGTGCCCAGCAAAATGCTCTGTTACTGAATGAATTTCCCTTTCTCAATTGAGGAAACAAAGAGAAGACTCAAGAAAATTAAACCGTTTGCGAAGAGTCACAGACTGTTAAAAAGAACTGGAACTTAAAATACACTCTTCTGAGTCTACAGAAACAGTCTATATTTAATGAAATTCAACAAAATCCTCCAACCATTATTCATATATCATATTTGTTTTACACTTAAGACTTCACTAGTAGTCAGCTTTTATAAAAAAGATAAAATTTTCTTTTCTCATCCAAGATGTTCATGAACATTTCTTCAATATTATCTACAATTCGGAAATTTTATCAAGAGGTTCAATTAGAATTAAAAATACTTAAAAAACAAAAAAAGCTAGAGGCCTAAACACCTTTTGAGTTTTGTCTTTTGTCATCTAGAGTATCTTCTGTACACTCTCTCTTCAATTTCAGTATTCTCATTTTCCTGCCTATTTAAGTACCTCGTTAATTTATGGTCACATTGAGTGGCCTGGGCTTTGAGACTCAACAACCTGTGCTGTCAGGGCTGCATTTACAAAAGACAGTAGTAAATTTGAACAACTACCCCCCAAGCGTTTCCAACATCACCAGGCCTCTTCTTTGTGAAGATGTGTCCCAATGTGGTTTTACCTTACTGCTTCTAGGAAAGGTAAAATGAGGCCACGGGGTTTCCTGAAAACACATGTGACAGAGTAGCCAACTCAGTCAGACCAGAGAGAGACAGCAGGCAGGAAAACGTCGACAGCACAGCCCGCTGTCCGACAGTTAGGACGGCTGAGCCCAGAGTGCTGGACACCGAAAAGCAGATCTCCCTGCCTCAGAATGGGGCGCATTTTAAATCTGACTGTCACAGAGAGTTTATGAGATGGTCCCTCTTCCCAAAAGCTTGAAATGTAAAGATCGGCCTTGGTCAGAACCCTCAGTGCTTGGCATGGTTTTGTGGGTAGACATCGTGCTCAGCCAGTTACCTGCTCTAAGAGCTTAGAAATTCACTCCTGAAGACACTGGCTTGGCAGGGCTCCAAGGAGGCCTGCGTGAGCAGCCAAGCACTCGGCACCTCATCCGTGTTCAGCATTAGCTCATCCTTCCCGGGACAGTACTGGCCGTTTTCACAGAACACCTGTGTTATGGTGCACCCTGTTTTCCATGCAAAAGTCACGCACAGATTTTTTTTTTTTTTTAGCTAAATTGAAAATTGAGTAAGTGATCCTTATGTTGCATAATGAAAAGCCTTGCACTTACCAACAGAAGGTAGTTCTTTAACAAAAGTAATCCATCATTCTAGAACCTCCCCTGCATTCAGATTTGCCCTGAAAGTAATGATAAAAATGAACAGAGCAATGCCTTCTACTATGGATATAACAATTTATTTCGTGGCTTAAAAATTAAAATAAATTTTACAGAACTACAAAGAAAATCCAGCCCATTCATTAAAATAAAACGAAATTGTAACAAATGTACCACATTAATGCAAGATGTTAAAAACAAGGAAAACTGGGGGTGGAGGTGACAGGGACTTGGGAATTCTCCATACTAGGGGCTCCTTTTCTTCTGTAAACCCAAAACCTGCTCAAAAAGTAAAGTTTTAATTTAAAAATAACATGAAATCAACCCATTTGATCTTATAACTTAATCCACTCATAAGTAAATTGTAACAGCTGAGGAAAATATAATTTCTATTTTTATATGACAGTATTAGCCCTTGTTTTCAAGATTCAAACATCACTATAATTATAGCATGTAATTTAAACCTTTCAAGAAAATTAGAAGCTACAGGCTGAGGATATTCTGGGAGAAGACGTAATACTTTTTTCTTTCTCATAGGCAGAGCTCCTGAAGGCCGCATGAACAAAAGCATGGATTTTGAAAGAATGTTCAATTCCATGTGAAATTGGATCAATAATAGAATTTCTGAGTCTTGGTAAATTTTTATCATAGCCACGTAACAAGCTTTTGGGAGGATTAAATGAGCTAATGGATGTGAAAGCTCTGGAAACCTCCAAGGAGAGCAGCAGCAGGGCAGGGTTGGAAGTACCGGCTTCTTCCTCGCGGGGGCGGGGCCTCCTCCACACACACTACCCCCGAGGGCCAACACTCGAGCTCTATGCCAAGTATAAGTCGGATCCGAGGTAGGGAAAAACGTTTGGAACACTTTAAAATGCTATTTCCCACAGCATAAGGAACATGCAAAAGGTCATGAATGTCTATTTTTTAATTTCACACGTATTCAAAGAATGTTCAACTGGGAGTTCCCGCTGAACTCATCTAGGAGCTAATTGATGACTACTTTGGGGCGCTGGGGGAAATGCACCCGCAAACACAGTGGTGATTTCGGTCATCCCGTGAAGATGGGGCTCATCTAGCGGGCAGAGCCCATGTGCCCCTAGTGATACTGGCAAAAAATCTGTCCTGGATGAGATCCTCTGTAACAGGAGAGTGAGCCCAGCAGTTAAGACTGCAGGCTCTGGATCCAGCCTCCATGACCGGGACCTCAGACAACTTATTTAATCTTTCTGTGCCTTGGTTGCCTTATCACTGACGGTCACATGAAGCACTCAGAACAGTGCCCAACACGTGAAAAGCTCAATAAATATTAGCACTTCTTTGCAACCAGAAGAATGTCTGACACACTGGCTTAACCAGCTTTTTCAAGTAATCGCTTGTACTCGCAGTTTAGATAAGCTATATCAAAAAGGGAAGAAACAGGGCTTCCCTGGTGGCGCAGTGGTTGAGAGTCCGCCTGCCGATGCAGGGGACACGGGCTCGTGCCCCGGTCCGGGAGGATCCCACGTGCCGCGGAGCGGCTGGGCCCATGAGCCATGGCCGCTGAGCCTGCGCGTCCGGAGCCTGTGCTCCGCAACGGGAGAGGCCACAACAGTGAGAGGCCCGCGTACCGCAAACAAACAAACAAACAAAGAAGGGAAGAAACAATTCTCTTCTGCCCCAGAATGTGTTGCCGTACGTATACTGGTGATGGGGCCAGCTCCTTAGACGCAGACGGGGATGTTTCCTCTAGGTTTGGTATTCACAATACCTCCTCAAAACAAAATTCTGCTAAGCCCGGGTCCTCCACGGGGCTCATTCCTGTAGGTTCCTCCTGCCACCTGCTGGGTGAGCCCCCAAAGGAATGAGGCTTCCGCACAAACAGCCTCACACCTGGCTCTGTTGGAAGGCGCCCCTCCCCCTCCTGTTCTCCACCCTGGGCTGATTCCAGCTGCAGGGCGGGGAGGACTCTCAAGGTTAAAAGCCTGGGCGGTTTTTCTTTGCTTTTTGGGAGCTTCCCTCATTAATGGGTCAAATGTGAGTTATGCTGAAGATTTAACATGACGGTTAAAAATTCTCAGTTACGGTAAGAGCAGGATACTGCAATCTCAATTTTAAAGAAAGTCATATAAAACATTTCAAATTTGAGCTCCACGAATATTTTCTCAAGCCAGGTGGCAGTAGTAAGTAAAAAAATAGACCTTGAATGCTCTCTTTCAAGACATTATGAAATAGTTTAACACAGCAAAAGAACACTCCATTGCTCTAGAAGTCTTTTGGAAACAAAAGTATTTTTTAAAAATAGTTACTTTCTTAATTTTCGTTGTAAACTAATGAGAAATTAATGAGAAGTAGTGGTAAAATAATTGTGATTTTTTTCAAACACATGAGTTGGTATTTGGAGAATGGTTTAACATTTATTTTCTTAAATAAAACATTGATTTTCTTAAATAAAACATTGATTTTCTTAAATAAAAACTCACCTTTATCTTAGAGTAAATGACATCTACTCAAAATATATTTGTTACTAACTCTTCATAAATCATTTTTTCTCACTTGGGAAATATCTAAGTTTTCATTTTGTAAAACCCAATAGCTATGTTAAGTATGTTTAATTATTTTTATTTATAAAAAGTGATCTTTTTTATGAACTCAGGCTTACATATAAATATTTCCTGTTTTTATTTATATCAAATGATACCAATTTTCCATTTAAGATGCCAATACAAGATTTCCTTTTGAAAAGTGTCAAGTAACAGGGAAGATGGTTTTCTGATGTGGTAAATAAGCTTGTGAAATTATATCTAAGTGACTGATGTTTGAGAAACAGTACCTTAGGAGATACAGGCACCTGCTTTTAAGAAATGTGGCAAATATCTGCTTCCTCTTAAACCTAGAATTTCACGAGGAAGATGCTGTTACTGCAGTCGAATTATTTAGAGAGAACTTGTAAAAATGAATGACATAGATCACTGTGAAAGTCAGTTTCCATGTTTGATCTCCAGTCTACAAAACAAACAATGCAATGTACAGTCAATGAAACACATTATTGATTTAATTTCACTTAAGTTAAATTGGGGGGGGGGCACATAAAAGAAACACAATCTGAGAAATGCAATACTACAGACTAATGTTAATGTTATGGAAAATTGGAATAATAATTGCCCTTCCTGACCCTATTTCTACTCAGTTTTCATTAGAGTGTTGGATTTCACTATAAAGGTCTTGGTTATCACATTCTTAGATTAAGCAAATTTGGCAGGGATTACAGATATGTAAAATGACAGTTCAGTATATAAATGTGTTTACAAACTAGAGTAAAAGGACAAATCTAATATAATCCAACTACAATAAACACAAGAGTCAGCATCTTCTTCCCCTCCCCACAGCCCATTACCCTGGTTGAATAAATAAAGGTGGCAAAGGAATAGTTTTAAAAAGCGAACATGGCAATTCAAGAATCTCCATACTCTTAATTCACAGTCTATCTTCAGCAAGATATTGGGTTGGCCAAAATGTTACTGAAAAACCCAAATGAAGCTTTTGGCCAACCCAATATCTATCTTAGGCAAAGGAAAGGAAGGAAATCTGTCTTCTCAAAATATGTTTTCCTCCTCTTGGGACCTGAGAAAAGTGGGCCAGCCTGACACTCTCTCCCTGGTTTGATCCTGCAGTGTCCTTCGGAATGCGAGAGTGTGATTAAGTGACTAACGTCAGCATGGATGCTGACGAAGTAAACCACACAGATAAAAGCATGTGGGAGCGTCGGGCATTTCTGGGGGCAACTAGGAGAAGATGGGCATGTCTGACTTGGAATCACCTGGAGTTGGACAGGTTTTGTGCTTGTCTGGAATCCAATCTCTGTTATAGTATTTTTGGAAATGCCTCTCTATGTACAAGAACACAAATGAACATCTAAGGTCCCATGATGTTGACATTCACCTCCAGGGAGCAGTTTCCAGCAAATTTAACAGCAGTCTTTGGAGATCACCATGTAAATAAAGCATCATTTTAAACTGCATCAAAGAACATGAAAGTGACATAAAATGAGAGTAAAAACCACAGAATGAAACGAACTGCGTTGCAGGTGAGTCACTGGAAGGGGAAGGAAGGAAAAGTGCTAACCTAACTTTAACAGGATTTTGACTGAAAAAAACAAACTTAAAATTATGCACTAGTCCTACACTGTAGTTAGTAAATGTGTTCAGTAGTGTGGGGTAGCAATCATAACTTTGTGAGCGCTAGGACTGAACAAACAGGAAAGCCCTGTTTCGCATCCTCAGGAAAAGAAGTTACAAGTACAGCAGGGAATAAGGTGTGAATGAGCCCTTGGTTTGGCATTAGAATCAGAGGCAGCCCCACGAGCTCATGGTCTTTAATATGTGTGCAGATAAGTGCACACAGAACGTCCACACCATGCATTTCCAGCTCTGTCCCCTGAGAGAGCCCAGGAGCCATGGCAGCCCCGTTGTCATGAGCTCATCCAGCACCCCCCTGCCCCAGATCCTGGCTTTGAAATACCATTAAAATACCATCTAAATATCAATCGAAGAATTGGCTGATTCCTGGGTTGGTGGCTGGGAAAATACAAGATGAGCCTGGGAAATCTGTGGGACCAGAAAGTAAGGAAGTGCTCAGAAAGGGTCTGCGGACCTGGGGAGGGCCAGCGGACCTGGGGAGGGCCAGATATGCACTGGGGAGAGCTCCCAGTGATCTGAGCTTGAATAATCTGAGAAAAAAAGTAATGAAAACTATCTATTATAAC
Organism: Neophocaena asiaeorientalis asiaeorientalis; assembly: GCF_003031525.2. Lineage (NCBI taxonomy): Eukaryota > Metazoa > Chordata > Mammalia > Artiodactyla > Phocoenidae > Neophocaena > Neophocaena asiaeorientalis. Next base: position 4,244,844 of record NW_020174434.1, read on the forward strand.
CCAGAAGACAAACACCCAGAGTCGATACTGATATAAATAATTGAATAAGTAAGTAAATGGGGAAGAAGGGCAGCTCTTCCTCAGGGAAGATTCTAATCAATAATGTGAAAAGAATCAAGAAAATATAAAATCGCCATTAGAACACTACAGTAATCATTCTTGCAGGCCAGATCCACTCACGGATGCAAACTTAGGGGCAAGGGATTCGCACATATCTTCAAAGTGTCTCCCCAAGATCTTTGATGAAAAGGGATAAACAGTAACCTTACAAGGGAGAAGCCCAGTAGATAGTACTTCAGCCAAGTGACCAGGGCTAACACCATCAATAATAACACTGAGACGCGGTCTGCAAAGTACCTGGGCATACTCTCCAAAAGCGCTTTCTCAGTGTGAAAGATGGGGAGACTGAGAAATGTTAGATGTTGAAGGAGAGCAAGGAGACAGATTCCTGCAACAACAAAGAGCATCGATGGAAATACATGAAATCCAAATAAAGTCTACAGTTAATCGTTTTGATAACTGATAAGATATTAACATCGGAAGGAGATGGGTGAAATGTATGTGGAAAATCTATGCAGTATTTTTGCAAGTTTTCTGTAAGTCTAAAATTATGTTAAAATAAAAAAATATACAATTGCAATTGACTTTTGTGCATGAAGAGTTTTTTTAAAGTTTTGCACGTTTTTAAGCATTGCTTGATTATGCCTTTAAGGCCCGAGTCTCTCTACTTGGCATTCTTAAGGGTTAGGACTAAATTGCTGTGCTTGGCTGGGTTGTTATTGTATTTGGCTTTTCTGTATGTTTTTATATGCACGTTTACATTATTTCATAACTGTGTTTTTATTATCATAGCAGAGCAAACAGTGCTGTCTGTCTTCAGACACAGCTCTTGTGGGACTACGTAAGCAAAGGATGGAAAGTGGAAACCAAGGAAGGAGACTTTGCCTGAAGCAAGGGGTCCTTCTCGCTTAGCTTAGCAGGTCACCTGGTGGTCCTAGGGCTGCTGTGCTCATGTAAGAAGTGAGATTTCTGGGAAAGCTTCCCAGACTTTGACATTCGTTAGAAACAAAAAGAAATCAGTCCTGAGTGATTTCTCTTTCCTTTCTCAGTCTGGACAAAGCCGTGCTGTGAACACACTGCTCCTTGACCAGCTTGTTCTGCCAGTAGTTTCCAGACGTCATCTGGTTTTCATGTATGGTTAAGGTTCACGTTCAGATAAACTCTGTGGGGCTGGTTAAGTATCTGATAGACTGATCCCTCCGTCAAATACGCCCAAATCCTTACTGGGTACAGTGTAAATCCATAGGACTTGTGTCATACTAAGAAAAGACTGGTTAAAGAATTTAATTAAAAACAATAAAACAAAATTTTCAAATCTCATGTAAGTATTTTATATTCACAAAGGTGAGCAATGGTTTTTCTTCTTTAGCACGTCGAATTGTCCACACTTTCACTTAAGTCAAATAAAAATATTACACGTGTATTTCAGTCCTCATGGTTTACCAGGTACTTTCCAGACCATTCTCTCATTTAATCCTCACAGCTGAATGAAGACAGTACCATCGTGCAGATATTAGTGGTGAAGAAACTTGGTGTCCTGCCCAACATCACACCGCTAGTAAGTGGCAGACCCAGAGCTCCGAAACTGGTGACTGTGCTGGTTCCAAGCTTACATGGAGGCTCCAGTCAGCCCTGAGACGGTGGGGAAACCAGCTGTCTCACCAATAGCTCTCAACCATCTACAGGTATGGGTCTTTCTACCATATCCCGTCTGGGTCCTGAGTCTGGAGTAATTTATATAGAGTCACATACATTTTAAGTCAGTGTGATATGCTAGAATAAGACAGCTGAGCGCAGTGGGAAATACCAGACCTGGACTCGACTGCCTGCCACCTCTGTGATTTATGCAGAGGACTTTCCATCTTTGAAGCTCAGGCTTCCCATCTGTAAAACTGGTATGAAGTAAAGTAATGCGTTTAAGTGATTTCATTGAGTGCTGGGCATTTAGGAAATGCTCAGTAAGCATTACTGAAGTATTATTACTATTGTCACATAAAGTTTGCGAATTGAACTGGCAATCGCCGTCGATCAATAGGCATAAACCCAACTGGAAGCTCAGATGTCAACCATCCGTAGCTTTATTTAGCTCTTGCCACTTTCTAGCCCAGTCGTCGGTAGACATGATCTTCAAGGAACATGAAAGTAGGAGGTCCTTGAGCGTCACACAGGGCTGTTAATCCGGGAACCACTGCACCCAAGGATTTTGTGGATACCTTCTGGTTCTACCTGTAGTTTCTGAGGCATGTTTATTGAGGACTGAACCTACCTCTAATGCACACTGTACTCTCTATGCCTGTTTCCATCTCCATATGTCCCTGATAGGACGGGACTTTGTTGCTGCGCCCTCGGAGCTTAGCCTACTAACAGACCTGCAGTAACTGCTGGTTAATAAGTGGAAGCTGGGTAAGCCTTGCAGTTCCCGTGTTAAATTTGTACCTACATACATAACAAGAGCACTTTCTAATGAAATCTGTACTAGTCTATTACGCGAAATGCCTATTCGACCATCTATACGTTCAATCAACGTGTGTTTATTGAATACTGTGTGCCAGACACCGTTCAAGGCAGAGAATAAAAAAGACTAATATCCCCGCGCTTCCGTAGCGGTGTGAGGGTTATTACTGTGTGTGCACAACAGGAGGTTCTAGCTCTCTCGCCACTCATCAGGGTCTCGAAAAATAGCACAAGGATGCATTAGAAGCAGTGTTTGGTAAAACAACCCTTTCTGATGCCATACTATGAAATACAACTGAAAGTCATCCAGGTTGCATGAAGTCTTCTCACATCCCCTCCTTCCTGCCCCAGACACCTTGAAGCCAGGTGTTTCCCACAGCCAAAACACAAGCCTGCCGGATAACAGTCCCTTTCCTGTCTGCGAGCTCCGATGCGCAGTCTGTGTCTCGCTCATCGTCTCTCCTCAGGTCTATCACAGAGCACATGTCAGGTCGGCAAAGGCCCAACCCAACTGAAGTAAGTCTGTAGCTTGCATTCTCGCACTCTTGCAAAGCAGTTGAAAACAAAATTAAGGCAGAAAAAGACATAAATACATACGGGTGTAAGTTTGAGGAACTCAAAAATGATCAACAGACTACCAAGGCTAACTTTTAGTCAGTGTTTTGGATTTTTATCCCGCTAATTATTCTAAAATGGTCACGTTGCTTTATTCCCACACAACAGGCACAAAACAGAGGAGGAATACCTCCTCTTACAGACGTTGGTTGTTCTGAGATGCACCCATCTCTCCAAAAGGCACCCTTGATCTGAATTTATTTTTATAATTACATGCACGCTATCTAAAAGGAACAAAGAACGTGGGAAAGGATAAAGTTTAAAATAAACTTTAAACTGTGGGAATGCAGACAACACAGCTGGAGAAAAGAGAATGACAGGGAGGGCTGCTTAATGTCTGTGCTGTAATCAAGATGACCCACACCATGGAGACTGGAACCAAGGATGCCAGAAGTGAGATAAATTAATTTTATTTTTAAATATTTCGTGAGTTTCAAAGTACATGAAGCCCAGGGGAAAGCCAGCTATTTTTGGCCGTGCAGGTAATCACGTTAAGTCTTCAAGGCCCATCGTGGCTCAATATTATTTCATTTACAGCCATGTGAGCGTTATATTTATTAGTGTTGAGAAACTGAAATATGGCACAGCCGTTACAGTTATGACTATGACAACTAAATAACAACTCAGAAAAGTGCTTGCAATATATTGTTCAGAGAAAATTAGGGTACACGAGTTTACACGCGTTACGACGAAGTGAAATGCATACATGCTTGGAGGTTGGAAGGGAAAATACAGGTGAACACAGGCTGTGTGTCAGGGTGCTGAGGTCGTGTAGTAAAATTTTTCTTTGTCTAACATTTTATATCATGTTTTATTTTCTTAATAACAGCTAAAAAAGATTTCGAGTAGAAGTTACTTTTTTTCCAAAGGGTAAAAATAAACATAACCAAGATATTAGTTTGCTTTTTTTGTTCTGGTGTACCTTTGCCAGACAAGCTGGAATTTCTCTCTTAGCACCTCCACAGAGATTATAATTACGGTGTCAGTCCTGAGGAGAGGACTTCCCATGAGGTTACACGGTCAACCCTGTAGAAGCCAGGTAGGTGCATTGCAATGTGGTTGGGTTACTGTGTCACTTAGGTTCTGAAAGTTACCTGGGCAGCCATCCGCATCAGTACACATACCTAGAGAGTACGTTTCCTGTTTAAGTCACTAGAAGTAAATTGTCTCTTATGGAATAGGAGTAACTGTGAATATGTAGCAACTGTAACCCTGCCCCCCGTCTGGGTGACAACGGAGGGGTAGCCCTTGCTTGGGCCTCCCTGCCGTCCACTGCCCAGGTCTGCCCTGGGGTGGCTGCAGCAGTTAAGTTGGGTCCACTTGGTCCAGGTTTTTAACTCTCAACAATATTTGAAGGGTTTCTTAAATATAGGACTTTAAAAATGCTATAAAATATTTAGTTGAGAAAGGTTGAGTTCATACTGTATGCATGCAGGCACAAACCACGTAATTCTAGAAACAAACAAGGTGATTAAAGTCCTTACGTTTCCGTTTCCCAGGCGGTTACAATGATTTCACTAAGGCTCCCACATTCTGGGGAATGGAAGTTCTATTTTCAGTTTAATTCTTCTCCCAGGAAGAAGTTCTCAGTATGTGAGCTAAACACTGCTGTGATTGGTAATAAGGGACCTGAGGTAAGAACTGAACAACACTGTAGCATAGGGAACTCCATACAAGATTGAACACTGGAAAGAGAATGAAATCCATCCTGGACAAAAATTATTTCTAGCTACTGACGATGCTGCATTTTGCCCAGCCGTGGGCTCCTGGCAAACAGCAAAGGTTAGGCATCCCCACTTTGTGTTCTGAGAAAGGACCGACTGCAAAGAACACCTTCCCCACACCTGAGATGAGACCCCCTTGTTCACCAGCGACAAGGCCACTTGTCCATGTTCCCGTTCTTTGTCCCATAAACGATTAGCTGAACTGCTTTGTCGCCACTGCTGCAGGAAACACACCTGTCGGCTTGTTAACCGAACTTTGGCTAAGATTCTCTCCTCCCCGTGGCCCCTGAACTTGGACCCTCCCTTGAGCATTAAGATGAGGAATGCCCCCTCTCACTGCCTCTCTGCGGAACAGCTGACCTCTGACCTCCTGCGGTCAGGCTTGCCCACACCCGTCTTCTTATCCTCGTTCACTCCTCCCCAGAAAGACCAAGACTCGTCTGCCCAGGCTGGAGATGCTTGAAGACCTCACGGTCAGTACCTCCCCTCCATTGTCGTAAAGTCCCCTCCTCGAGGTTTGTTTGATCTGACACCGCACTGGTTGAGAATTACACTAAGTTCTTCACCACAACGAACAATAGCAAAGAGGGCTCACTGTCTGTGATGTGGTGACCTATGGACCAGGGAGCCAGGAAAAACAAAAACAAATGAGTCGTTTGAAAAGTTACAGCTGAGGACATAGACAAATAAAGCAAGCCTTGAAGTCTAATCTGCAAGAACAGGCAAGTCTTGATTGGCTCAGGACAATGCTAATTCTTGGTGGCCAGAAGTGTGGGATTTCACAGGGCTCACGTGGCAGGAAGTGGAAATGCCCTTTGTAAATGCAGGTCCTCTGAAATGGGACAACTAGAGTGCTTGAAAAGCAAATCAACCTGGGAGAAATACTTAGCTCTCTTTGAATCCTGGTGGAGGGAAAACAGGATAAAAGAGAAAAAAGTCACTCCAGAGTCTTCCTGAGCACAACGCTTCAGTTTGGGGTTTCAGTCCACGTGCCTCTGTGACCCCCAAACCCTAATTCTAAAATGTAAAGGCCAGGACTAGATAGGGCAAATACACATCCTCTTTGGGACAAAGGGCTTTAAGGATGGCCTGGGTTTTAGGGCCATATAGGCCAAGATCCAAAATTTCAGGCCTTTACAAGATATTTTGGTAGAAGAGTGACAGTCAGATGTGCTCCAATGTCAGGGAGTGGTGGCCAAAAAAGGGCTACAGAGGAATTATTGTGGAACCCTAGCTTCCAAATGGCTTGGATGTTGAAGGTGAGAGCAAGGGAAGAAGGGGGTCCATTTGCTCGATGGGGGACTTGCAGCTCTCCTTTGGCTATGTGAATTCTCGTGTGCCTCTTAGACATCCAAGGGGGTGCTCTTAAGTGAGACCTGTGTCTGCAGACCTAAAGCCCAAAGAACGCTAACATCTACCTTTGGAACATGCATTTACCTAAAGAAGAATACAAAAGAGGAGGAGGGAGACCGGGTCCTGGGAGAGCTCCGTGAGGGGCAGAGCAGAAAGACTGGGGCTATGAGTAGCCAGCAAAGTTGGGAAAAGCAAGAAGATTTAATGAAATAAAAACCAAGAGAGGGCTTCCCTGGTGGTGCAGTGGTTAAGAATCCGCCTGCCAATGCAGGGGACACGGGTTCGAGCCCTAGTCTGGGAAGATCCCACATGTCACGGAGAGGCTAAGCCCGTGTGCCACAACTACTGAGCCTGTGTGCCACAACTACTGAGCCTGCGCTCTAGAGCCCATGAGTCACAACTACTGAAGCCCACGTGCCTAGAGCCCGTGCTCCACAACAAGAGAAGCCACCGCCACGAGAAGCCCACGCACCACAAGGAAGAGTAGCCCCTGCTCGCCGCAACTAGAGAAAGCCCGCGTGCAGCAACGAAGACCCAACGCAGCCAAAAATAAATAATAAATAAATAACTAAATTTTAAAAAAAAAAAGAGAAAAAAGTAGTTAAAATGAGAGGCACTGGTCAGGAGGACCAGAGCTACTGGGATGACACATGAGGTGGAGACAGAGGAGAGCCCCTGGGGGTTGGTGTGGAAGTCAGTGACAGTCTAGACCACAGTCCTCCCAGGGGCGGGTACAAGCCTGAGCCCCCTGGAGTGGGGCGAGGGCAGGTTGAGGGGAACTGCGCGGAGGGAGGCCTGGCGGGGAGGCAGGTGAAGAGTCCGCCGTGAAGGTGGCGGAGAAAAGTGCAGAAGTGGAGCACGTGGACAGCAGTGGTGCCCGCAGGGCCTGGAGGGGACACCTGAAGGTGGGGCTTCGAGAAGGCGGCCTTTGGTATGTTCAGACTCGTCCAGTTACTGTCTCAGGGTGAAAGGCACACTGCTCAGAAATCGTCGGGCCGGTAGGCTTGGGCTCAGAAGAGCAGGGCTTTCGCATCTCTGATCTCACATAGCTCAGTCTCTACATGAGACGCGGGAGGTTCAGGAGAAAAGAAAAAGCATAAAGTAGCCACTGTGGGGATTCAACGTCGTTTCTGGGTGGCCCGCAGGGCCGACTGAGAAGCATGCTCTGAGGCTAAAGGAGCCCATCTCCAGGCGTGGGGTCACCCTGGGCTCTGTGGGGCAGACCCAGAGCGGCGGCCACGGCTCCGGGCCGAAGGGCAGGTCAGACAAACACGCAGGGCAACCCCAGGGAAGGACGCCCATCTGCCCGGATGTCCCAGACAACTGACACAAGGTGCTGGTGTGGTTTACTTTCAGAGTTGTCACCTGACTTGTTCAATTCGGCGCTGATTCTTTGGTTATGTATTATTTGCAAGATTCCCCTTCAGGGACCAGCTCCTTCTTAGAAGGGACTTAGAGGCCAGTTTAAGAGCAGACAGTGAGAAAAGACCAAAAAAGCAGTGGGAGGACACTCTTTGAGAGGAGAGATGCCAGGCCTCGCTCTGGTACTGAAGACAAACTGTGTGTATTTTCCCCAAGAGAGTCAGGAAGAGGGAAGGATGCGTGGAGAGGAGACACCCTGATATGGAGCAACACATTATAATACGCACAATATGATAGAAGTGAAATAAATACCATACCAGAATTTTTCTTCTAAGCAATGATTAAAGTGAGGTAAACATGATTATACCTATGAACAAGAACTGGAAAAGTGTGTCGGAAAATGCTAACAAATGACTTGTTAGGGTAGGGAGAATGTCAGTGAAAAAAAAAAGGATTCTGAGTTTGTTCATTTTTTACGGTCTTGTTTTTGCATGAGATGATCTTTGAAGCTCCACCCACACCCGCCCTGGTTCACCACAGGTGCATGTCGTGAAGACAGAGGCTGGATGGGGATAGTCACACAGGCGTGCATGTATCTGTGTCTGCAGACGGGTCCTGGTGAGGCCACCGTGGACGTGCCAGGTCCTGGTCCCTCAGGAGGGGTGCTCCCGCTGTCACCGGCTGGGTGACGCCTGCTTGGCCTGATTCTGGTCTTTGGAACCCACAGTGAGAGTCTGTCCTGTGTCTGCTGCCCCTCCTGTGGGCCCAGGGCCTGTCTCGGTTCAGAATTAACTTCTATTCAGTTTGCTCTCTATCAGACACAGGTTGTGAGCTAGTAAAAAAAAAAGACATTTTAAGGATTGGTGTTTTTTTTAAATCAACCTTCTGCTCAGGCTTATGGTAAGTTATTGGTTGTGGGAAAATGTCTACATAGGCCATAGTGCGGCCAAGGCAATGTAAAATTGGGAGGTAAAAAAAATTCTAAAATAACCCTCTCTTTCTTTACCTCCCCCAAAGCTCACGGGCCCAGCCGCTCCGCAGCATGTGGGATCTTCCCAGACCGGGGCACGAGCCTGCATCGGCAGGCGGACTCTCAACCGCTGCGCCACCAGGGAAGCCCTGTCCATTCCTTTGATTGTAACCATCCTTGGTGGGTATGAGGTGGTATCTCACTGCGGTTTCGATTTGCATTTCTGTAATGATTAGCGATGCTGAGAACCTTTTCCTGTGTTTATTTATCATTTGTATATCTTCCTGGGAGAAATGTCTGTTCGAGTCCTTTGCCCGTTTTTTAACAAGATTATTTGTTTTGCTGCTGTCGCTGCTGCTGAAGCGTACATGCTGTTAAATCATACAATTACCTTAAGTCAATAAAGAAACGTGGTGACTTTTTCCCTTAAGTGATACACGCGCCGAGACTCTGTCATCTGATATTAGGGTTAATACAAGTATTAAAAAAAAGGGAAAAATGTATCATTTTGAGATTTCATTTAGTTCAGGGTTTCTCCACCTCAGCACTACTGACATTCTGAACTGAATAATCTTTGCGATGTATATTCTGTGTATCATATGTGTCTAGTATCACCCTGTTCCCCCCAGTTGTGACATGTCTTCAGACATTGGCACATGTTGGGGGGGCAGGGACCTGAACATCCCTGGTTGAGAATCGCTGGCTTAATTGTATGAGGATCCAGGAGTCATTGTGATACCGAAGCCTCATTGGAATCTTATTCTGGGTGTTACCCAGGATGCTAAAGACCTATTTTGTCAAGGTTTTCCTTTCTTACCCAAGCAATATTTCACACTGGAGTGAGGCTGATTTTGTATGACTCGTAAGCACATGTGAGAAGGGCAAAAGAAAGATATTCACTAACTCTCCTTTTGAAGGTCCTCCATTGGTTAAACTTTGGGGACACACAAATGACTCCAAGGGAAAATGGTGATATTTTGGAGGAATTTATACTTTCTTTTTACTTAAAAAAATCTTATCAGCAAATGATTTGAAGCCAACATGGAGATAAAATTTGTTCAGAAAACAACTAGCTTAGTATTATTCCAATTATATTTGATATGTGTATTGTACTCTAAGAATATAAATATAAGACATCTCTGTCAAGACGACTTATAAATAGTCTTAAAAAAATAAACTCTCCACGTAATCGCTCTTCAATTTTGGCATGCGCACATATTCTTTAAAAATGACAACAAAAACTCTCCTTTTAATTTTTCCCTGGTGTCCACTTTAGCAAATTAAGTCTATAGTTTACCAAAAATTGTTTAACACAGCTGACATGTCTTCTTAGCTGCATTAATCATTAAAGAAAATATCAAATAAGTCATCATCTCTTTCCTACAAGGTAATGGAGTATCGTATACATATTACTGTATATTTTTAGCATATATGCACAGGACTATAATACTTTTACAGATCAATTTGGAAATATATAATAGTATTAAGAAAAGAAGATTGTTTCTTCCAAGTCTGAAATGAATTAAAAAATTATTGCATTGCTATTTTTATACACTGCTTTTTAGATTTTAGCATTTCTCCATTAAAAAAAAATCCCTGGACATAATTTTAATTATTACATAATATTCCATTTTCTCCACTTGCTAAATAATTTCTTTTTGTTATACATGTGGATTATTTCCAGCTTTTCACTGTCGTATACATCTTTGTATGTAAAGTTTTCTTGTAGCACTCACTTGCCCAGAGAAATTTCTAAAATACTAAGTCAAAGGCTGTATTTCAACACTTTTGATATATATTAACAACTGTTTCTTTGATAAGTTGTACACATTTGTTCAACATCAATATAAACAAGTATTTCCAATATGACATGTTTCCAAAAAATCACAGAAGCACGCTGCTTATAGAATTATATAGGTATGCATTTAAAGATGAATACATTTTTGTTTATAAAAGTAGAGATGCTAAGCAAAGAAGTAGTTGAAATAGCTAACATCCACATGTTTCCCAAAGGCTTTTCTAGATTTTCCAAATGAAAACTGATAACTATTTAAAAAGTAAACAGTCCAATGCTTTTGTCTTATACAATTTTTCTTTATTTAGGCAAGTCAGGTTTCTTTCTTAATAGCTATTGTTCCTCTGGACATGGTATGATATGTTGACCACAGGTTTCCATATGCAGATACCACACTCATAACTAATCAAAAATATAGGCTCACTCGTTTTTGCTTTTAAACATAATTTCTTTTTTCTTTTATTTAAAAATTTTTATTATTGAGATATAATTGACATAAAACATTGTATTAGTTTCAGGCATACAAGGTAATGATTGAATATTTGTACACATTGTGAAATGGTCACCACAATAAGTCTGAGTACCATCTGTCACCTTGCATAGTTACAAATATTTTTTCTTTTCTTTTTCTTGTGACGAGGGCTTCGATTGTGTATTTCTACTTATTCTCACAACTTTGTTAATCACCACTTTTATAATTTTAACTATTCTCTTCCTAAACTGATCTTTTATATTGGCCTTAGGGATTATTTTTTATTTTTATATAAGTTGAAATAATTGTAAGAATACTCTAAAAAACTTCATCCTTTTTCTCCAGTTGTTTACATTTTGCTTCATTTGCTTATTATTTTATAGATCTTTATTTGTTTTTATACGTGCATATTATTTTTTCTGAACCATCTGAGAGTAAGTTGGAGACAGTGGACCACTTTATCCTTAGATACTAAGGTGGATATTTCTTAAAAGTGAGAATTCATGGTGGAGGAATAGATTTATCTAACGCTATATAACAAATTGCACCAAAACTTACTCGACTGAAGCAACAAACACTTCTGTGCCTTCGGCATCCGGGTGACATAGCAGGTCTCCCGCTCCCGCATCGTCAGCCCGGGCAGCGCTCATTTGGGGACTTGGCTGAGGCGGGCGTGGCTTTCGCACTTGCCCCGTGGCTGTTGTCAGGGTTTGATTCCATGGACTGTTGGACTGGGGACCTCAGCTCCTTGTGGCTGTTTGCCCGAGGCCACCCTCAGCTCTTCACCATGTGGGACTCTTCACAGGGCAGCACAAAACGTGACAGCCGGCCTGCATCAGAGCAGGCAGAGGCAAGAACAAGAGAGCAACAGCACGGAGGAACTCAGAGTCTTTCAGATGCCTCTGCTGGAAGCATGTCCCATCACTTCCTCCACATTCTGTTTATTAGAAGTGGGTCACCAGTTCAGCCCACCCTCACGGGAGGACTTTGCACAAAAGCATGGGTACCAGGAGACAGGATCATTGCGGGGGCACCTCAGGGCTGCCTACCGCAAGAAAGATTTGATCAATTCTGACCACCCATCTCTAGAGAGCTCCCAAAATTTGAATAACTCTTTTGAAGCTGAATGCCACAACACACCTTCCCAAATCAGTTTGATTATGTGTGCTTTATGTCACAAAAAGCAACAAAAACTAATAATACTTTCACATATTTATAATAGAAACACATTTCCATTGATGAGCTATTTAACTGGAGTATTATTTCCCCTAGAATAGTTCACATTCATGGTCCTGGAGGAACTGGAATACAAATCGTACTCCTAACAGTTTCCCTTCCCCAGTGAAGAGCAGTGAATATTTGGAAATAATTTGCACATTTTCTTTAAAAGAGGTATCATCCTGTTTGTTTTCCTGTAAATACACAAAGGAAGTTTTATACAACTCAGCTACGCAGGCTCCCTGATGGCCTCTCTACCCCCTCTTCAGCTAGATCAATGTGTCAGCTGCGTGGCTGAAAGGGCAGCATGTCGTTGTGTGGGGAACAGGAGCGGGCCCGGGACAGGGAGCTCTGGGCAGCACGGCCACCCCGAGGGCCTGCCCGGGACTCACCTCCATAAACACACTCACGCTCCTGAGATAGTTGATGTCTCTCGGTTTGGGGCTGTGCCCACTTATTCCTTTCCTTTTGTTCCTCTTAGTCTAAAAGCATTTTGGGAAACCTTGAGCTAGGCCCAGTGGGCCAAAGGAATAAGATGCCGTCCCTGTATTTAACTTGCTCCTAAGGCCAGCAGGGGAAACGAGGGATGCTTACAAATAACTGCGCTGTGGGATGAAAATGTGCACAGGAGGTCACCTTTCATCCAGAGGCACAGGAGTGAAGACCCGTGAGATTCAGCGGTCGGTCAGGAGTGCCTGCCTGCTCCGGTGAGCCCTGGTTTCCTGCCGCCCTCGCGCGCCCTGTCCCTCGTCTGGGACTATGCCCCGCTCTCTGACGTTCTCGCGCCTTCCGCCTCTGCCTCATACAGCACCCAGCGCTGAACAGACCAGCGCACCGACTCCCCTTTCTGGTTCAAACACTGCTCTAGGCACTTCACCGGGCCACACATTTCACCCACACCTCAGCCCTAGGACACAGATATTGTTATTTTTCTTTAACTAGAAGAAAACTGAAGTTTAAAAGTGTGTCCACGTCTTTATCCATTCATCTCTCGATGGACACTTAGGTTGCTTCCATGTCCTGGCTATTGTAAATAGAGCTGCAACGCACAGCACTGTGAAGCAATTATACTTCAATAAAGATGTTAAAAAAAAAAAAGTATGTCCAAGCTCTGAAACCCAGTGCCTTTCCACTTTCCTCTCAAAGCCCAGTTACTTCCTGATGGATATGCTCTGTTGACAGACTCAATAAGCCGTAAGCCCAGAGTCTCCACAACCTTCTTCTCTGAATCAGAGCCCTCTAGCAAAATAGGCTTTCTGCAAATTTTACTGCAGTAAAGGTATCTGAGGCCTTTGCCAGATCACAATGCCGAAACTAAAGGTGGTCTTTTCTCTGTAATACAAGCACGAGGCATTTAGGACTCAGGAATGGAAACTTCATCTGGCATAGCCTAGGCATTTGAGCTCCCAGACCCAGAAGGTTCTGCTTTTGCAGGAGCTGACTCACCCTGCCTTGGTCATGGCTCGTAGGAATGCAACACCCCGAAAACAGACCGTAGCATTTTAGAGAATTTTGTTTACATGACACTAACCCCCAAATGACCTTAAATTCTAAATAAAAGTTCCATAGGCAATTTGTATAAGAAGCTTGTTTTTAAAAAAAATAAATTATATGACAGGTTTATTATATATATTACAAACTAGACTGGTGAACATTTTTCTCGACATTTAAAAATCTGTAATTAAGACCTTTCAGTACATAACGCTTACATAACAAAACCTAGCAGAAATCCATAAAATCTAAACACATTTCTAAAAGAAGGGATGGTGCCACATTTTACAGGCCGAGGCTTCCAGGGAGGCTGCCCTGTGTGGAGACATGCGTGTTCTCTTTAACCGTCTCAACATTTTGTGTCCAAGACAGTCTTAGCTCACAGGAATTTTCTTTCAAAGCGCGTTTGTCGGCCTGCATCTTGTGGCATTTGGTAAGTGAGACTTGTTTAATATAAGGTGTCAATAAAGCCAAGGTTACAGTATCTAAAAATAAGCGACACTAATCCCCAGGACTGCACATGCAGTTAGCGTGCCCTGTGCCCTTTGCCTGGATCCATTCTGCCAGGGTCCAGAGTCCTATGCAAAGCCACCTCTTTTTTTTCCAAAAGAAGAAACAGGCAGCCTGAGGATCTAGGTGACTTGCTGATGTTCACAAAGTTTAGAAGAGGAAGAGCAAAGACCTTGTTCTATTGTTTTTATTGTTCCAGATGGGAGTGTCAAGTGCAATTGAAGTCACCGTCATCAGTAACCAACACGCCTTAGGTTACAAAGGCGCTCTGCTAAAACTGAATTTTTTTTTCTTGGGAGTCACACAGTTTCAACTTGTTTTATTTTTACACATTTCCAAAACAGATCATTTGAAAGATCAAAGAGGTCTGTATTCACGCGGAATGAAAAATCTGAAGAGGGTAGGCTAGAGCACAGCTTTGGTTACCATCCCAAGGGTGTGACGTGGCTTCATTGTATCACACAAGAGACAAGCAGTGTCCCTTCACCTCGGAGAATCTGAGCTAGCCAGAACTGACTCTTAGCGGTGACTTGCCCCTTTATTCTAGGAGGTGCTAAGGTTAGCCAGGACAACGTAGTATTGACATTTTTGGTCGCACTGGGGGGTGCATGTGAAGAGCGTGGATGTCCCCAGCCATCGACGTGGAGAATGAAACAAGGCAGGTGTTTATTCGAGGTGCTACACAAGAGTCACCGATCTTTCTCTGTGGAGGGATCCATCCTTTGAGCAGAGGTTTGCAAGCGGGGAGGGAATGGGGAATTCCTGTGAACTTCAGTGGTGCTGCATAGACAGAGGAGGTGATGTTTTATGTCTTGATAAAACATCAGGGCTTTGATCTTATCTGACATCTCAGCCTCTCACTGCCCCTCTAAGGCTGCAGCCAAACGCTCACTGCGTGAAGCTATGACTCAGCTGTGTTTTCTGGTTTGCAGTGATGTCTGTAACACCCCCTGGCTGTTTCTACTTTATTGGGACCAGGAGGTGTTAAAAGTTCCTCTCCAGGCACTGTGTTCATCCAAACGCTGTGTATATTCCCGCTCGCTCTCAGCTGTTCTCTTTTCCTAGAGGCTGTGCGAGAAAATGAAAAGGAAATCGGTGCTGATGAAACGCAGAGGTGTCTTTTGGCTCTAAAGGGAGCTGAGTTGAATTCAGCAAGCGCACGGCCATTAGTGTGTGAATGGGATTCAGTCCTAGACAGGATGAGATTGCCAGTAGAGACAACAGTCAGCCTGCACCAGCCGCCCAGGTAACTTGTTTGTCCTTTGCTTGGACAGCTCACCACATGTGTGCATGAACACGTGATATGCACTCATGTGTGAATAGTGTACAAAAGACCATGCACACACGTGTATACTCACATGCATGTGTGCACTTGTGTGAGTGCACGTGTACGCATGACATTCACGTCTGTGTATGTGTGCGTGCGTGCACACATGCGTGTGTGTGTGTGCGCGAGCTCACGCGTGCCTTGTGTTTGCTGTGCGTGCTTGTGCGTGTGCCCATGTGTATATATGTGCCCGTGTGTGTTTGTACATATTTCTATGTGTTTGTGTGCATGTTTGTGCGTGTGTGGCACATTTGCTAATTTAGCCCGCAGACATCTGACAAGAGTCAATCTTTCCTGTATTTTTATGTGGGTATAAATTCATTTTAATTCCTTAGCATGGACATTTGTGCAGTTATCTGGGTTGTTCCTTCCCAGCAAAGGTTTAATTGCTTCACATCTGGAATATGTCAAGTTTATCCTTCTTGGGATCAGTGTCATAAATGTTCTCCCCTTGGGTCAGTTCAACATGACACTGTCTGGTCACATGAGTTCACGTGAGTTCTGACTCCACGGACATATGTTCCTGTGGTTAAGGCTTCCTCCTTTTACCTCCGTTTACATGTCATCCTTTCCTCCGCTCCTTCCCCTCTGCCTCTGTCTCGTGTCCTCCCCAGGGTCTCATCTTGGCTGACTTCTTTGGGGCAATGGAAGCAGAGGCCACGGAGTCAGTCAGCCTGGCTTCTGGTCTCATCTCCACTTTCTAGCCCAATTAAAGCTGTGTCCCAGAGGAGGCTTCATTTTATTTGGTCTTGGATTTCTCAACAGTTAACAATATTTGGGTATATTAATTTAATTACAGGTTTGTTTAAAGAACAAACAAGACAGTATATGTCAGTCATTTTGTAAAATTTAAGCTCAGATCTTGCTATCATTATTTAATTATAAAATCCTCCACTCCTTGCTTCTTCCTTGATTGCTGGCCTGGATATTGAATTAATTCTATCCTTTCTATTTAAAAAAGTTATTATGTGTGAAATTGCTGATATTAGACTATTTTCACCTCTAAGAATGTCACTTTCACGTGGTTTATCCTACTAATTAAAAATATAGCAAAGTGATACATTTGCATTGTCTAAAACCTAAACAGGGCCAGTAGATGACAACATAAAAATGCTGTTTGTGTCTCATTTTGTTAGGGGTTAGTTTCTCAAGAATAAGCATATCTGCTCGTTTACTTTCATCTCTTTTTCACCTGGAGATCGTTTCCCTTAAATGTCTGGTGATGCTTTATTTTCTGTTCACATTTAACAGTGCCACTTCAAAAAGGTGAACGGAATCTCCACTGTCATTTGTAAGGTTTGTCATTAGCGAGCGGCTTTCTTTGGGGTGATTTGATAGGGAGTGTTCACTATGCTGAAATTTCCCAAATATTAGAAAGGAGTGTCTTTGGTCTAGACTTCTTCCTTTCTCTAGAGGAAAGTCCCTCCTCTCCTCTCGGAAGGAGGGTGCGTGGCTGCTGGTGTTTTCCTCACTGGTGGCAGGGAGAATGGGTGTGCAGGCAGGGTTGAGGTGAGGTACTGAGGGTCCACCATTCCAGGTACAGAGTTTAATAAATTCCTCTGCTTTCAGAGAGCTGTCTCAGTTCTACCCTGGATGCCTTGAATCTCAGCATCCAGAGTCCCTCCCCACATGTGTGGACTGAGGTTTCCTTCACTCTGTGTGAGCTCCAAGTCAGTTTTGGTCTTCTGCCGATCGCTTCTCCTCCCCCTATGATAGAGATACTGTGATAACGACGCTGTCTTGGAAGGAAAGGCTATTATGGGGGAGTACTTGGTCCACCATCTTTAATCTGGAAGGCTTTCTCCTCCAACTAACAGCAAAGATTGAGAAAATGTGCAGTAACTCAACTTTGGGGACAATTTGAACATCTTGAGGCACGAACTTATTATTGTGTTTCCTGAAACTGGTGATAAGAGAATAGTTAATTACTTAGCTTCTGCTTTGTCTTAAATATATTGTACCAGGCTTTGTGGTATTATTCACCCTCAGAAACTGCAAATCAAATTTTGATATAACGTTTTCTTGGAAGAAATTACTTAACTACTCTTTAATGCCATACTAACAGTGTCACCAAATCTTTATCTGAGACAAAATTGATTCTTTTCTCTATAAAAATTTTTCTCCATATAAAGGTATTGTACTTTGAAAAAAACATATATTATTTGGGAATTCTAATGTCTTTATTGGTTTTCTTGAAGTTTTTGGATAAAAGACAGAATGACCTGATATCATATCCCTATGGAACATCTAGCTGTGGGTACCGGAGGAATGGGAAATTTTTAGAGGAAAACAAGGACAGGGTGGTAACTATCACTGTTACCCTTTCACAGAGGCGTAAATTGAGGCTCAGAAATTTTTCAAGTGGAATTGAAACTAGCACCTGATTTTATATTTTATAATTGCGTGTTCGTTCTCTTATACCACATGGTGTTCCATCCTTTTGAATTTCTTTGCCAAGGCTGACTAGTTATGAGCGTCAGCCCTCACACGCTAAGCAGGCATTTCTGTCTCTTATATTCTGTTGGTGTGCGGTGTGCAAGTAAACTTGAGAGGAGTCTGTGCGGCCACCTCCCCGTGTTTGCCACGTGGGTCGGCACTGTGGCTTCAGTCCTCTGCGTCCTGGGCTGTATCCTCGACAGTCTCGTGGCGCCGCCTGGTGGCTGAGGTCCACCCTGCAGCGCCACCCCGTCCCGGGAAAGGGAAGACTCCAGGACCCCGTCCTGTCCTATTCTATCAGAATCCTCCACCTCCAGAGAAATGGGATCCCACATGGAGGCAAATTATCTGGTTCAATTAGTGAGATCTGAGAGCGAACTCCAAGGAGCTTCATAAACTACAAATTTTAGATATAAATTCCAGTTTAATCACTGTATTTCCTCCATTTCTTGGCATGCTTTTTCATGTTTTAATATTTCTGAAGTCAGGTCACACCTTACAGTTGCTGCAGTAGGTCTCTGATCTTGGGGAAAAGTACCAGTTCGTGAGTGATGAAGGTTCAGTTAACAGGATCTCAACATCAAGAAGGTCCAGTTTACAATCATTAACTATTCCACAATGGTTAAATGCAAGAGGATCATATTTCTTTCTTTTTAGAAGTCAGATTAGATCTAGCAGAAGCTCCCATACGTCAGGATGTGGAAAACTCCCGTTCACAGAGTTTTGTCTTCTGCCCCAGAGCACTGGACCCTTGGGCGACCTGAGGAAGCCCAGTAGCACCTTATTCCACCCCCTCCAGGCTATTGTCTCAAGTGCTGGTCCTTCACAGGGCGGGGGAAGGGGGTCGCTGCCCCTGGTCTCCTGGGAGGGGTCCTCCTCTGAGGACTTCACAGCGGTCTGATGCTGGTGGCACTTTTCTCCTTAAACCGTGCTCTGAATTATATTTTGTCTCAGGGTGGTCTTCCTGTCTCTTGTCCTTACTCTGGCTTCGCATGACCTTGACCCATTAGAGCCATAGCCTTGCTTCTATGTATCATTCTGAATGTTGTCCTTGATTAAAACTTCATTCCAGTATTGGAGGCAATAGAAAAATTAACTAAATAGTTCTTCCATTTCTATACCCACTATCGCTGATAGCTCGTGTTTTTTGTAGTTATTTAATTGTCAGGCTAATGGACGTTTTTCCTTCGGCTTACCCACCTGAGATAATTCCAGCCCACAGGATAGAACACTGACGATTTTGGTAGGTGCTGGGTTAATTTCTGTAACTTTTCCTCATATAAATTGAATGTGCATTGTTTTGCTTTCCACGTTTGCTTTCATATAATATCTGGATAATGCCTCTCTGGTTAATAACACTGTGATGGTTAATTTTATGTGTCAACTTGAGGCCAAGAGGTGCCCAGATTAAACGTTATTTCCAGTGTGTCTGTGAGGGTGTCTCCGGCTGAGCTGAGCACTTGGATCCGTGGAGTCAGTCAAGCAGTGGCCTGCCCTCCACAGTGGGCATCATCCAGTCGGTTGATGAGGTTTCCATCACCTGGAAGGAAACGCAGAGGGAGGGGGGTTCACGCCTTTGCTTCCTGGCCGCCCATACCTGGCAGGGCAGGGACCTCTCTTTAACAAGAACACGCAGGGCAGAGTCGGCAGCACCCTTGACCAGGGCAGGAGCAAGGGGTGTGAGAGCCCCGCGCTGAAAAGTAATTACTGTCAGTACTTGGCAGGATTTCTTCCAGGATAAGCTTTTTAGTCTATTTTGTCTTCTGCTTTCTTGTTTAAACGTTATACTATACACACTTTTCATATATCAAAAGTATTAATGACACTTATCGGCTAAGTCAAATCTCATTTAACCAAAACATACAATTTATTTAAACCAGTTCCTTACTTGGGGGGCTTTCAATAACTTTATTTCTTCTTCACTTTCTTTTTGTCTTGTATTTTCTCCAGATAAATATGTTTAAACAAATCTGATCATTTAATTTGGATAGATATTGTGAAGTGGAATTAATAGGACAAAGAATATAAATGTTTTAATGCTTCAATGTATATCGCTGCCTTTCTCGTCATATAGACAGTACCATCGTATGTACGGCTCATCACTAAGGTAGTGACAATATTGCATTCTAATTTTTTGAAATTCATAATCTGTAACTATTTTATTCTCATGTTTATTAATTCCTTATAAATACGTAGGTTCTATATTTCTAAAAAACTATACTGCCCAGTGTTATAGTGTTTATAGATTATTCCTAATTACAAGTACCTGACTTGGAGGTTACTGTCTGGAGAATATAACCTTGAGGTCCTTAACGGGCGCTACAGTCACTCTATATTGTTAAAATATTGTATAAAAATGTGAGTGTATTTACAGTCACGGGTGCTATAACCTCGTTTGTGAAGCTGTGTCTCTCCTTCGCTTCGATGGTCCTCTGAGTTATCAGCACTACCTGGTAGGCTCGGTTTAGCGCGGTGACTGTCACTGGAACCCTGTGTAGCCCTGCTCTCCTAGTCGATACCGTACCATCTTCTTTGGTTAACCTTCCAGCATCCAGCCACAGGATGGCGTCACGAGCTAGGGAAACAAGCTAACTCATTGGTTTCTGATCACCGTGTTTTCATGTTTAAGAGTAGGCTTAAATTCTATTCAATAAATGCACAGATCTCCGAACATTGACTCAGAGGGAAAAAGTAGCATGCTTGCGAGAAGGAGTTGACCTTATTTTAATAGAACCAGTAGCGATGTTCTGGGCCACGATAAGCCACTGGCTTAATATAAATTAACCAAAGACTTCTTTAGCGTATGGTTTAATCATTCCAACTGTCCAGAAGTCCGGGGATGATAAGGAGTACGGTAAGTTACAGGTATTTATGGGGTTTTAGAGAGCCCTAAGTTACCATAGAAACAAAATGGCTTCCCCTATTGGATTCCAGACGATTAGGATGATACAGTCCTTTAAGAACTGGGATGATATAATTCAGTAAGACCTTGATCACCATGTCAGCATTTGTCTTAGCCATTGAGAACGCTTTCTTACCTTCTGATGGCAGAATTTCTAGAAAGTCCATTTCCACCAAGTCCCAAGTCATGATGGCCCCAGTGGGCTTCCGTGCCTTAGAATAGATGTTCTTCATAAATAATTTTTCTGACAAACAGCACTCCTTTATGTCATTTCCTGAATTAATTGACCCTGTTACAAGTGTGGTAAGAGTGCAAGATTTTCAGTATATACTTTTGTTCAAATGAGTTTGCTGGCATGAAAAAACCACCGGAGCAGGTAACAGCCAGGATAGGGATAGCTCCATTGAGCACCCTCATTTTCCTATGGCATCTGTAGCTCCTCTCAGTTTCCAACTTTCTAGTCCTGGGAGGGCTGCACACTGCTGCAACTGTCAACAGGAGGCCCTGGGCAGAAGTAATGGGGCTTCAGTTTCCCCAGTTCAAACTTTATTAGCCCTTTTCGCGGTTTGGTTCTCAAATTCATGTCTTCCAACGATTTCATCTTGTTCTCCAGGATGCATTACAGAAATCTGTTAGGTAGGAAACTGCAGTGACTCTCATAAACCAGCAACTTTCCAGGTGATACCTTAGTTCCCATCGACGTTAGAAGACCTCTGTTCTTTCAAATGTGGCCCATGGCATGACAGTCCCCAAACGTACGTCAACCATCACCAAGGGCAGGTTTTCACTTTTAAGACCAGTGGCTAATTCAGCAGTTTGCATAACAGCTGTGCTGACTTTATGTTTGGCAGAGCACAAGCCCCCAAACCATGAGGACTGACTTCCCCTGCATGTCTCTCATGGACAAAAGCACTGTCAAGTCAGCTCTGGGACCGGGAACATCGGGAGAGCCAGACAGAGGGTGAGCGTCTCCCTGAAGGGGGTTTCTTGTAAATTATTTTCATATGTTACATTCTTGCGATCATAATTTTCTACTATTCTGAACACTGTCATTTTCAGTCTTTTACTAAACATATTCCATATTTCTATAAAGTACTATATTTGTTGACAATCACTAAATAAAAAGTCTTACAAGAACTAAATGTGATGTCTCCACATGTACGCACCATGAAGCTATAAATGGTGTGCAGAGGTTAGGAGGCCCCCTCTAGTTCTGGCCCTAAAGAATGGGTGGCAAGTGCTAATGGGTGCAGACAGAATTTTCTCTGAGTTTCTCACTTCTTAGTCCCCCTTCTTGCTTCAACGCCCATATTACAGAGTCTTTGATGTTTAATATCATTTATTCAACCCTGTACTTATTCAAGCAAATTATGTAAGTACACACATGTAGGTTGCCTGTCTTTCGCAGAATGCCTTACTTCTGCAAAGTGCAGGCTCCGTGGCTAAGTGAACGGCCTGCACATCTCTGACTCTGCCCTGAGCTGTTCTGCCTCTTCTTCCCAGGAAGCTTGCTGTCCCCCTGCTCTGGTAAGTACCCTTTCTTGTTTGCTAACAGATCGAAACAGGCCCTGTTGTCAGCGTCGTGACACTTGCACCAAACGGCTGTAGCTGTAAGTACCACTAGGATTTTCCCATTTACACATTTTACGTCTAAAATCTTGAGGTTTTACAAGGTTATTATATTGCAAGTGATCTTCCTCACTTCCTTCAAAGACTAAACAAAATGTGGTGCTTTTCTGTGCTTTTACAATGGGGAGGGAGGGGCATGGTTGCCATATCACCTGAGAACTTCTACTGAAGGCTTTGCACTTACAGGTGTCAGGCACCATTCGCCAACATATACTTTGGCCAACGGAGCCATACAAAGACTTCATACACCACTGTGCCCTCCCCAGGACCGGGGATGCTGTACCCCTCCCAGCTGGTGCCCTCCCTTTCCCCACCAAACACCATCCCAAAGGGCCTGAGGAAGGGGCTGCTCCCTCAGGTGCACAGCTGTGAGAAAACCATTGTTACAGGGGCCATGAGGACTGGATATTAGTTGTAACTGCTGCATGATGACTTTGACCTGTTCTGATGACAGACCCTTACATCCACAAAATGAAGGAATGCAGGAAGTGAATCCCACCAACATTCCCATGAATATGCCAACGCCTTTGCAATGACAGAAAGTCAAAAACACTTCAAAAGTTACACTAGAAGGAGACCAGGAGTTCTTCCTGTTCCATAAGCTGTAGAAATGGGAAACCAATCTGTGTAAGTCCTAGTCATGAATCATTCTTGTCTGGGAATTCAGCCACTGGCACCTTCTTTCTTGGGGAGGGAAGGAGACTCCATCCACAATCAGTAAATACTCCTCTGAATTGGATGGTGGAGGAGAACCCTCCTTGCCTGAGTGTAAACATCAGGACTGTTTCAGGTTCATTAAGCCGTTGTTCTAGCTTTTAAGCAAACGTAGCCCTCACTCGTTATATAAACCTTATGCCAGAAAAAAGTCTCATTCCAGCAGATGGGACATAAATACCAAGCCAGAGGGAACAGAAGAGACCAGGCAAATACAAAATTAAACATAGCTGTTTGGGAACCAACATTTCAAACCATGGGATGTTAGGCGTCTACTGACGTCTATTAAACGAAACATCTGTTAACAGGTTGTTAGCAGAGTGTGACAAAGAGTAGTTACATTTCAGTGCCGTGGTATAAAATGAAACCTGGCATGATTATTTTTACACTGCTGAGCTCTGCCCCACATTCCCTGAGACCGCAGGAGAGAGACCGCCTCCCTGCCTGGGAGAGGGAGCTGCAGCAGTGTGACTCGCCCCCCAGGGGCAGAGCCTGTAAATGTCTGCAGCTCTCTGCGGCCCCCAAGGCCATCACAGAAGCATTCTGAGTCCTACATCCTGACTTCTGGGTTACACACGCACGTGCGCGTGTGACACAGAGGACTTTTTGGTGGAAACCGTCAGCATCTGCATTAGCACCTGGCTCCTTCCTTGTCAGGAGCAAAGACTCTTTATCTGAACAGTGTGAAATAAGCGCTCCAGAATCTGACAGACTTGGTTTGGATCCTGGCCCACCATTTAAAATGAACTGTGATGTTAGTTATAAAAAAATCTCATGAAAATGCCACTGTTATCTCTAGGGGTCCCATACTAATACTAAAAATAAATCAACAATGTGTGGGGCACTGCTCTATATAAAATAGCTAACTAATAAGAACCTGCTGTCCAGCACAGGGAGCTCTACTCAATAATGTGTAATTGCCTACATGGGAAAAGACTCTGAAAAAAGAGTGGATATACAGTTATATGTATATATACATATACATGTAACTTATGTATACGTAACTTATAACTTATCGGTTATACATATATATATGTATAACTGATCACTTTGCTGTACACCTGAAACTAACACAACATTGTAAATCAACTATGCCACAATAAAAATTTTTTTTAAAAACCTTAAAGGAAAAAAAATGAATAAATGCAAAACAACAACAGCAATGCATGGGGAAAAGCAAAGCAAATTTCACCTTATGCTACAGTGTCAGAAGTTTAGTTACCAGAGTATTTGTTAAACTAATTAATAATGAGTGTTTTTACTGCCTCTGTGCCCATCACTGTGCTAACCACAAGAGATAGAACATATAAACAAAAACAAACATGACCTTTTCTTCATACATGAAGAAAGGGCAGCTAAAGTTCCGGTACCTTCTTAATTCTGATCTTTGGCTGTCCTATTTATATCTCAAAAGTGGAAAAAAACTCTTGTTGACCAAATGCTATTACCTTTCTATTCAATACATGGTAAAGAATACGTTCAATATTTCATTTCACTTATTCAACAAATATAATTCGAATCCAACTCAAGTTTATGCTGGTCTTAATTCTAACCTATTTCCTTTCCCTGAAAACATCATGAAAGGACAATTTTGCTGGTCAGCACAATGTATTACATTTGGAATATTAGGAGTTATAGTTTTCTTGGTTTTATATTAGAAAGATAAAGTTTAAAAGCTGTCTGAAAAATAGAGAATTGATTTATGCCATAATTCTCTATGCCCTGGTGAATATGAGCTGCTTTAAGGTCAAAAATGAAAAAGTGAACAAAGTAGTGTGGCGGAAGCTGAGAACTCAGAGCTAGTGGGCTGGCCCAGGGCATGTGCTCTCTCCAAAGCCCAGAGATTTATTCAGTCCACACAGCAGGGCTCTGTAAATCTCTGATGCCGCTGTCTGGTCTCTGCAGTGAAGGAAAGGAGTAACCAGGGTTTTTTAAAAGGTAACATATTCCCTTCGAATATAATACTCAGTAATGGGTTTGAGTTAGCAAAAGTAACTTTCCCCAAATTTTAATGTATTTTGCATATTCTACCAAGATCCTAAAGCAAATGGTGTCACAAAGAAAGGGTGCTGGCCCTGCCATCAGGGAGACTTGGGCTTGAAGCCCCGCTCTGCCACTTAGAGCTAAGTGACCTTGGCAAGTGACACTCTGAATTTGTTTCCTTACCTGCAAATCAACAAATAGAACACCTAATAAATTATAGCTGGAGGATTGAATGAGACAAAGTCTGTAAACCAGCTGGCCCGTAGTGGGTTCTCAGTAAACGGTATACTAATTACCGTTGATGTTTACACATTTTAACATTGTTTTATTCTGTATAATGTACATAAAATTTATCTTATAAGTGTCTTCTTTGTTTTCCAAGTTTCTGAGGATGAAAATATGATGATTAATTTAAGAGAAAAAAATAGTTCTTGAATATTATTGGCCTAAATCAAAGTAATTTATATCACATAATATATAATCTTTCACTCAGGGGAATCAGGGTTATGTTAAACCTGACTCATAAAGGCTAATAAGCAGGGGAGGAGGTTTAAATCACTAAATGGTCTTACTTTTAGTAAGGTCTTACCTTTAGTAAGGTCTCCTTATTTTATTCAAACTATATTACAAATGTGTTTTTTAAATAAAAATGGAATTTGCCAAAATGTTAGAATCTACTGAATTTCCTGTTTGTCCCTGGGGCTTTCTTTAGTGCAGCAACTCTTTCAACAAGTTCTAAAGGATAAGACATTTTCAGTCCTGGGACTTAAAAAAATACTGCTCACCTAATATAAATACAGAGTTGAAAAGCTTTTTAAGTCAGATATCCAGATGTTTTGTCTACATAAATGTAAACAGTTAACAATTTGGAAATATCCCCATATCTGAGGGTTTTTTTTTTAATTTAGTGCTTAGTTTCCATTAGATTCTTTGGATTAACATAGAAATGATAAATGATTAATGTCAGTGAGGAACATTTAAAATTTTGGTCCTGCCTTACTAGGTGGTACTGATTCTTGTATCACATTTGAGTTGCTTTCAGGAAACCAGAAAAAGTATTAATTTTGCTAATTTTTTAGCAGTTCCAAGTAAGCCTGAAAGTCAAGATGAATTAAGGATGAAGGGTCTCTCGGTATTTGGATAAGTTGACAGTCAACCTGTGAGTCATTACTTAAAATACATACCAATTTCATGTGCGTACAACCAACTTTTCCAACAAACACAGCCTCTTCCATTTCCCCTAATTTTAAGAATTTCTGTTAATGTGACATCTTGGCACAGACAGCATTGGTTTTTTGTCAGCTCATAAGTAACCTTGACCTTGGAAAGGTTATACTATTTCTCTGTGAACGTTCTGTTACAAAAAGAAAATAAAACAAAACTTCTTGAAACGTTATTTGCCCAGTCAGATCACCGAGCAAAAAGCTTACAGTGGTTTTCCTAAGAATTTACAGCCAAGTGGCTCAAGTCACTAACTTACAATTTCGTTTCTTTTTGTGGCTGAGTAATAGTCCATTGTACATATGTGCCACATCTTTATCCATTCATCTGTCGATGGACACTTAGGCTGCTTCCATGTCCTGGCTATTGTAAATAGAGCTAGCATAATTTTCTTTAGGAGAAAAACCTTAAGCAGCCATGCTGTAAAAACGCAGTAGAAGAGTGATTAGACTATAAATGTTTAGAGTGAAAAAAGAAGCAGCAGCTTGGTTCCTGGCCTTAACACAAACTAAATGAAATTGGACAAATCGTTGAGCCACTCTTGGCTGAATATTCTCCAACTGAGAATAATAACTGTTACACAAGAGTATAACATAGAGAAAATTTGCAAAGGTAAGTTAGAAGAACTTGGTAAAATATGAAGCAACTTATGAAGAACTTACAGCATCTCCTCTGGTGTTACCTCTTTTATATCTGGAGGCCCTCTTATCATCCTCATGTTACAGATAGGGAGGTCCACCCCGATGTTCCACAGCAAGTTACATCAAAGTTAGAAGAATAGTGCAAGTCCCTTGACCATGGGGTTATAAATTAGCTATACCAATATGGTCAAAAAAGAAAATATGTTTTATATGGTTTTGAAGCAAATTTCCTGCTGAAAGTCAGCTGAGTATTAAAATTGTCCTTTACACGTCATTTCTTTTCACATCTTCACAGATTAGATACTTAGCATGAAATTGAGGGCAGAGAAAGGTTAAACACTATGACACGATCACACACCAAGTTGCAAGCAGGCCTCTTAAGAATCATATATAAAGAATTATTAAGGAAGTAAGAACATGTATCCTGGAGAATTGTGATAATCTGTCTGATTGTTTTCTTCAATCTTTAACTGCTTGCTCCTAGAGTTAATGTAAAAATTGAGGAAAATTAACTATTATTTCAATAGTACTTGGAGAAGAAGAAAAAACTTCCATTTGAATGTGAGGTCAAAAAGTGCACCTGCTACTGTCTAGTGGACAAGTGTAAACCCCTTAATTCCCAGCGTTATGAGAGGGACTTTTAAATGACCCATTGCAAAAGGGTTGTGAACCCTGAGAGAAAAGCCACACCTTGCATCCCAAAGCTGGCCTGCTGATTTGCTCCTGAACAGGTCAGCACCAGGCAGGAGGAAGACAAAAACACGAGCCCTGGGTGATCACCTCTGAACAGACAGAACATAAACCTTGTCCAAACCACAAAACCCCAGCTGGTATGAGTGACGGCTACACAGCTCCATCAGCCCAGCCTCCCACCTCCTGCTAAGACTTGTTGAGACCCCCCCAGTTGTAAAACTGCCTACATCCCCCGAGCCTCTATCCCAGAGCAGAGCCCTGCTTCCTCACACTCTCCCCCAGATTACTGAACACTAGCCACATCTGGTAGGGTCTTTCCTAACACCCTCTTGGCAGAAGCCCCAAGGTCCCCCTATGGTTGGCCTCTTCTCTTTAATGAGTAATAATTTGTGCCTTAATCATGCTTGGTGGGAAGACATGAAATCAGGACATGTCATACAGGAGATGCTGAGGACCTTTCACCTCTTGGTCATACAGGAGATGCTGAGGACCGTTCACCTCTTGGTCACACAGGAGATGCTGAGTACCTTTCACCTCTTGGTCATACAGGAGATGCTGAGGACCGTTCACCTCTTGGTCACACAGGAGATGCTGAGTACCTTTCACCTCTTGGTCATACAGGAGATGCTGAGGACCGTTCACCTCTTGGTCACACAGGAGATGCTGAGTACCTTTCACCTCTTGGTCATACAGGAGATGCTGAGGACCGTTCACCTCTTGGTCACACAGGAGATGCTGAGTACCTTTCACCTCTTGGTCATACAGGAGATGCTGAGGACCGTTCACCTCTTGGTCACACAGGAGATGCTGAGTACCTTTCACCTCTTGGTCATACAGGAGATGCTGAGGACCGTTCACCTCTTGGTCACACAGGAGATGCTGAGTACCTTTCACCTCTTGGTCATACAGGAGATGCTGAGGACCGTTCACCTCTTGGTCACACAGGAGATGCTGAGTACCTTTCACCTCTTGGTCATACAGGAGATGCTGAGGACCGTTCACCTCTTGGTCACACAGGAGATGCTGAGTACCTTTCACCTCTTGGTCATACAGGAGATGCTGAGGACCGTTCACCTCTTGGTCACACAGGAGATGCTGAGTACCTTTCACCTCTTGGTCATACAGGAGATGCTGAGGACCGTTCACCTCTTGGTCACACAGGAGATGCTGAGTACCTTTCACCTCTTGGTCATACAGGAGATGCTGAGGACCGTTCACCTCTTGGTCACACAGGAGATGCTGAGTACCTTTCACCTCTTGGTCATACAGGAGATGCTGAGGACCGTTCACCTCTTGGTCACACAGGAGATGCTGAGTACCTTTCACCTCTTGGTCATACAGGAGATGCTGAGGACCGTTCACCTCTTGGTCACACAGGAGATGCTGAGTACCTTTCACCTCTTGGTCATACAGGAGATGCTGAGGACCGTTCACCTCTTGGTCACACAGGAGATGCTGAGTACCTTTCACCTCTTGGTCATACAGGAGATGCTGAGGACCGTTCACCTCTTGGTCACACAGGAGATGCTGAGTACCTTTCACCTCTTGGTCATACAGGAGATGCTGAGGACCTTTCATCTCTTGGTCATACAGGAGATGCTGAGGACCTTTCATCTCTTGGTCATACAGGAGATGCTGAGGACCTTTCATCTCTTGGTCATACAGGAGATGCTGAGGACCTTTCATCTCTTGGTCATACAGGAGATGCTGAGGACCTTTCATCTCTTGGTCTGAGTGGTGTTCACATTAGTGTTCATGTAATGATTCATTAAACCACACACTTATGTTTTATGAACTTTCTCACATGTGTATAATACTTAGTGATTAAAATTATTTTTAAATTCTGCATTGGATACAGGGATATGTTTCTTAGCCCAGGAATAAAATATTCCCTTCTGTCAACTTATTGGGCAAGATCGTACATATATCAATAATGAAAATATTTTTAAATCCTAGAAACGTAAGCCTCGTGTTTAGACTTTAATAGAGTGGGATAAAAAGAAGTGCAATCGACCAATATTCCAAAATGTAGTAACAGTTTACATCAACACAAACATTCCTGTCTTTGTTTTCTCAGGTCAAATGCGTTTGAACTACCAAATTCATCAAAAGGAATAAAGGACATGAGCCCACATGCATTTCAAGCAGTGGGGCAGACACTGAGGACTTAGTTTTCACATTGGAGGAACCGCCAGGAATGCCCAGGATTGGGTGTTTCAGACCAGGGACAGGAACTCAACATCAGGCATACGTGGAGGGACCCAGCCCAGGGGAGACTCGGTTCTCTTCCATGTGTGCTTCTAAGTCACACTGAAGGCAGCTCCATCAACACCCAGCAGCCAATGGAGTCAAAACCAGAGTAGAGGATCAAAGGATGCCTTTATGGTTCGGCCCTAGAGGCGTACACCACGTCACTCTGTCCGTATTGTGCTGACTGGGACCAGTTATTGGGTTCACCATGCAAGATGGGCTGCTGACAGGAGTCCTCGTGCGCGGCAGCATTTCAGCTAAGCATTTGCACTACAGAGGGAGAACATATCTTTGGTGGAGGGCTCTCCACCTACCCCTCCCTGCTCCTATATGAGTGAGAAATGTGACTTCTGTTATGTGAAGCCACTGTAAGTTTTTTCTTTTTTTTCAGTATCTCAACTTGTGTTTCCTTCTTAACTGATACCATGGAGAACATTCCACACCTCAGAGGGATGGCCACCAACTACCAGTTGTCTATTACCAAGATTTGGAAGTAGGGGGAAAGGAGATAAAGCAGCAGAGAAGTAACAAAGGTTGGTCTTTAAAGAGACCAGGCCATGTGAGCCTGAGAACAAGCTCCTTCATTTATCAAAAAGGAATAGCACACCTACCACGAACCAGGTGGTATAGTAAAAGCTTTCGCTTTCTTACAAAACCTATTTAATCCTCAAATAGCTTAGAGGCTACTTGCCTATTCCCACGCAGCTAAAGCAGAGGGAGGGTACTCAGTACTCCTCAGTACTCCTCAGCTAGCAAGTCAGAGGCAGGATTAAACCAGCCGTATGGCCACAGATCCCCTGCTCTGGGCTTTGCGCATTGCTGCCTCAGGGAACAGGGCTCACCGACTTAGGAGATTCTGAGAGTAAGTAAGGAATCATCTCCAAGGCAGTCGAAGGGTTGGCATCAGGCTGAGGTGACCAAACACCCAAAATGCTGAGGGAGCTCAGAGACAAGGAATCCTGCATTTCTCCAAACGTGATGTGTGGCCGGTACTGTCTCTGACTTTAAAACTCTCCATTTTGCCCTTTCCCAACTGTCCCCCAAAACAGCCCAAAGCTATTATCCCTTTTTGCCAACTAGTTACCTTTTCCTCCTTCCCTTGGCAAAGTCTTCAGTGGATTTCCAGAGAGTTTTCCAGAGCTTCTGTTTCTCTCTTCAGCTGAGGCTGTGCTGTTTGACACTGAGGCCACAGTGGCTGCATGGAAATGAGATGGGCCAAGAAAAGGGCAGCCAGGCTGAGGCCCACAGCCAAGAGTTTCTGCAGGAAAAGGAGGGACAGGGCCTCTGGCAACAAACTGATGGGAACTAATTGTCAAATATGGAAACTCATCCCAAATGGAGGGAATTAGAAATAAGTCAGTGCTGACACAGCACACTGATGTTTGAATCAACCACCTCAGCACGCTCTTTCCAGTGTTAGATTCATTCACTCAGGACTTTGCTATTAATGATGAGTGATACTTCACTGGGATCTGAAAGTCCAAATATTCTGCTAGCACCCACTTCTGGTCCTGGACACCAAGGCAGAAATGCTTTATTACCGGCCAGGACTAGTCCCAAAACCCAATGTAGCCTCCTGGACACTTGGCTTGATTAAATGCAGAAATGGTGAATTGCATTTTGTCTGGGACACGGCTTGTCCAATAGCTTACCCCTGCACTATGCAATGCTGTCTCGAATGATCATACACACAGGCAAAGCCCCGATAACCCAGAGAGAAGGCGGGGAGAGGTGGGAGGAGGAAACAGAGAGGAGCCTCGATCTGCCTGCTACAGAAACGTTTCAGTCCACACTGAGATGGTAAAGAGAATTTCTGCAGATCCTGGAAGGTCCATATTCTCACTGGGTCACCACTGATCTGCTTTTCTGTCTGCTTTAGGAAAGTATGACATTTCCAAAGCTCTTGTGTTACTGCTCCCATTACGGATGGGGCAGGGGCTCACTCTCTTCACACAATACACACAGTAACACACATAAGCTGGAGGATTTCGTTTTATTTCCCGGTGGACCGATGACTGTCGTTCCTCCGCTTCCATCTCTCAGTGGTCTGCTGTCCAGCTTCGGACCACCAAGGATAGGTGAACGCTTCTCTGGGGAACTCGGCTGCAGTTGCCACCCTCACCTTGACTCACTTTCCTTCAGCAAAACTATAAAAGCCCTTTAGTGATGCAGCTGATCTTCAGTACGTTTTGTCTGTTAAGTTTCCCAGGTCATAGTTCCTCAGTTTTATTTTTTCAGGCTTAGGAAGTTTTGTTAGTGTAATGATTGAAATTGTGTTGACAGGAGTTAAACATTCAAGTGTGATGTGGTCAGTTGATCATGTGGGAGTTTCCTTGAGCTGACGATGCTGCTCGTCTTGCTTTGCCACCTGAAGCTTTGCCACCTGAAATATGCCCCCAAGGGAAGATGTTTAAATGTTTAGAGAAATTTGAATTTCTGGTTAAATAAAGCCTTGAAAATAGGCAACGTGGGACTTCCCTGGTGGCGCAGTGGTTAAGAACCCTCCTGCCAATGCAGGGGACACGGGTTCGAGCCCTGGTCTGGGAGGATCCCACATGCTACGGAGCAACTAAGCCCGTGCGCCACAACTACTGAGCCTGCGTGCCACAACTACAGAAGCCCGTGCGCCTAGAGCCTGTGCTCCGCAACAAGAGAAGCCACCGCAATGAAAAGCCCGTGCACCAAAACGAAGAGTAGCCCCTGCTCGCCTCAACTAGAGAAAGCCCGCATGCAGCAACGAAGACCCAAAGCAGCCAAAAATAAATAAATTTATTTTAAAAAAAAGAAAATAGGCAATGTGATTGGCTGTTGGTTTTGGCACGTGATGAGCACCCGTTGCTTGGTGGAAAGACTGGAAACCCTAGAGACCATAAAAATTGCCACCTTTCTACCCCACCTTCTACCTGGACAGTCCTTGATAGTCGTTAAGTTTCTAGGGTCTAGCAGTCTGTCTCTGCTCAATGCCAGCTCTTCAGACTCTGCGCTCCTAGTCCAGAATAGTGACATGGCGACCCAGAGCACCAGCCCACCAAGATGGTGTCTACGTGAGCATCAGAAGGACTGAAGGGTGCTAGGACTTGCCTCGCTTCCCCACAGGGCCAGGGACTTCAAGGTTGTCTGTGTCGCGAGTAAAATCTATCTGGCAGCACATTCGTTTGTAAGACATTGCCTTCGGGGGGTTGGGGGGCGGCGGACAGGGGAGCGGGCAACCAGCCAGAATGCTCAGAGCTTTACACAGAAGAGACTGGTGTCCCAGTACCTTCCTTGATGAAGCCCTAAGACAGTTTATTCCAGCCCTTTATAGTTACTCACATTTATACTCTCACACAGACACATTCTTGGGCCCTGGGGGATTTCTTGCTTTTTTTACATTTTACAGTTGGCTCTGTAATTGTTTTTGCATGAAAGAAGACTTCACAATGATCACTGAGGCCAGAGCTGATGTTTTTGCATCGATTATAACCTCTTAACAACCTCAAATGTGTTGTGAAAGAGCCACGTCAATTGTTATAACTTTATTCTAGTTTTTAATAAAGTAAGGATGAAATAATGCATGTGGAGACTTCGCTATCAACCATTTTAATTTCCAGGAAAACCAGAAGTGTGAACTGTGGTAGGTTATCTGTACTCATGGTACAATCTTCAGCTCTTACTGTTCCCATGCCCCCTGCCACCAGTGCCATGCACTGTGTCTGTGAGTATCTGTGCTTTACCGTGATTAGTTAATTGCTCTTCACCTTATGCTATTCTGGTTTACGAAAGGCTGGCAGGAACACTCTACCTTGGGATAGCAGGGAAACCTGTACAGGATATGCAATCCCTCTATACATACACACATATCTTTCTGTTAACGTTGGAATTATAACGGGAATACAATATACCCGTCGTGAGGCAGAGGAGTGAGGGAGGCAGCAGGAATAGCAAGGGCTTCTCAGACCCCTGCCTGCTCCGGGCCAGCTAACATTCTATCGGCCAAAGGGAGTCACGTGACCAGCTGAGGTTGAAGCAGGGGAGGGGCCTCTGCCCTTGAAGACAGGGGTTCCAAAACGGCAAAGTAAAGGACACCAGAAAAATGAGAGTTGAAGGGCTGTGCCATGAGTACAGGTAACTTGCCTCAGTACCCACTCTGGCTTTCCTAGAAATTAACATGGTTGATAGAGAAGTCGCCATGTATGTTATTTCATCCTCATCTAATCAAAAACTAGAATAAAGTCCTAATGATTGATGTGGCTCTTTCATAATACATGGATGCAAATTCCCCATCACTGGAGCCCGAGGGTACCCTGGGACATAAAAGATTGAGTTCTTAGGATAAAATCCAGTACCAGTGGGCTTCCCTGGTGGCGCAGCGGTTGAGAGTCCGCCTGCCGTTGCGGGGGGCACGGGTTCGTGCCCCGGTCCGGGAAGATCCCACGTGCCGCGGAGAGGCTGGGCCCGTGAGCCATGGCTGCCGAGCCTGTGCTCCGCAACGGGAGAGGCCACAGCAGTGAGAGGCCCGCGTACCGCAAAAAAACCCCAACAGAAACAGTACCTGTCTGCTCAGCTGGAATACAAAATTGATGGCTTTAGCAAATTTCCTATAGACGTTCCTGCCCCAGGTGTCCTATGGGAAGCTGCCGAGGAAAGAGTACCCACACTCCCTCGGCTGCCTTCACCCAACACACTCTGTAGCTTAAGGAGCCCCAGGGTTGAGGGAAAGGATATGTGTGGGTACACAGGAAAATAATTCATTAGAGGAAGAGGAAAAGCTGTCGACTATGTCAGAGACTTTTCTACACATTGCCCTTCACCATCCCTACGAAGCCATACTAGGAAGGTAGACTTATCCCATGCCATACATCCAGGCCATGTAACTAGTAGCTGGCAGAGCCAGGATCCGGTTCCAGACTTCCTGGCTTTAAAACCAGTGCCCTTCCCCATACCTGGTTGATTCACCGTCGGAATCTGCTCTATGGTCCAGACATTGGAGCAGGCATGCCCATGCGGCTATTTCTCCTGGTCTATCACGTCCTAGATCTTTAAGAAAAAAAATTTCTGAAAATGAATCAACTTCCTTCTTAAAGTACAAAATAAATTATTAAACTTTTCAATTATCTCGGGAAGTGTATCTTTGTAGAGGTAATTTATTATTTACCTTCCTGTTTAATTAATATCCAGTTCCTAGGCATCAGTTTTGGAAACTTCCTAATCCCTTTGATTCAGAGGGGATGTAATGCTGCTTAGGTGTGACACTACTAGCCCTCCACTGTGTCATAGGAGGTTGCGTCCTGCGGTCTCCCAGAGCAAATACACCACCCCTGCCTCCCCGGCTGCCCTTCATTTCTTGGCACAGGCGTGGACAAAGTAATTAGGTGCCCTGATACAGGTCTTTAGGGTTGTAACTCTCACCTGCCCCTCAGAACAAGTTCAGGTAATGTGTGAACTGCCAGTCGATTACGTGAAATCCTATTTATTGAAGATTAACATCTGCACAAAGCCTCCACGTCTTTATAGAGAGAATTATAAACACGTGACTACAAGCTGGCACCAATGTTCTTCCACTCAGGTTAAACTGTCACTATTTGAAGGATTAAACTCAAGATTAAGCAACACTAGGCTCTTGTTAGGAAAGAACAATTGCGTCACTTTATCATCTTGACTGGCCTCCCATAATATTCCTGAGGAGTCTTTGTGTGTTTGCTTCAGTGCCCGTCAGGTAGCTGTGGGATAATGTTTCAGCTCTGGAACTTCTGAGGGCCTTGGGCAGGCGCGTGGATCTCGTCTCTCCATGGCTGGGTTGAGGCAGGCTTCCCCTCTGCCCTCCCCTCTCAGCCCACATGCCCCCTGAGCCTTCACGTCCACAGGACCCAGAGTTTTCTGCTCCAGGACCTATGACTCAGCTGCCTCTTTTGTACCAGGAAGTCTCTGTTCCCTGTTTCTTGTTTTCTGATGAACTTCAAAGCGGCCTTAGAGTGATTGTAAGAAAGAGGATGGAACACTAGTGAGAGTTCAAAAAAGGGGACCAAAGTGATTCAAACTGATGACTGAATAGTACGAGAAAACTTAAAAGGAAGTTATTAAAAGGAAAGTTTCCTCCTTATTATATAAACAGGATATTGATCCTTTTCTTTCAAAACGTGTGTGAATGTCAGCAAGAGGAAGTAGGCTTAAATTAAAGCAGAGATATTTTAGTAGTCTAGAGAAAGTACATTCATCTTTCCATAACTGACATGGGTTCCAGAGATGTCTGGTTCTGTGGGAGGCAGCACGTAGAAAACACAGCTTCTGACATATAGGAAGAATTTAACAAATGCATTATCTTGTCAGATTTTTCAGCATTAAAAGGGCTTTTATACTGAATTACCCTGTTCTTTGTGAACAAGGCCCATGTGTCAGAGTTTTGCAGAACACTGACTGATGCTTTATGAGACATATGTGCAAGCACAAATGTTGCTCTCCAGTAAGTTTGAAAGTTACATGGCAACCAAAATTAAATGGATTTCTTTAGTGTAGAAGATGTTTAAAATGTTATTGGACAATCTTAGGCATACAAAGGATAATTTAAGAGGCAATTTCCCAAGCTTACCTCGTGACTAAACATGTTTCCCTGGGCATTCCTATAAACATCTCCTTCAAGAGTTCTGAAGACCACTTGGGAAAACACTTTTCTTCCTGGAGTCGGGAGCTTAAATAAAAAGTCCCTTTTAAAATATGACTTTAATTTAGGACCCAAGAAAATTAGACTAATTTAATTTATTTAGGACCCCACTATTTTGTCACTCTCCTAACCAGAGACATTGGGTGAGCCCTGTCTCCTAGCATTTCAAACCTCACCCCTGCCTGGCCTTCAAGGCCCCCTCCAAACTTGCCCTGCCACATTTAGCCATCATCATTCCCCACAACCTGTCCAGGGCCTCCTCCTACTGGGTCAGATTTACCATACAAGAAACACGGACCTCTGCAACTAGCAAAGCAGGCATCCAGCACATTTTAGAGCAGATCAGATGGAAGTCAACAGGAAAAAGACTGCATATAGTGACTGCATCTTGAGAAAGTGCCTTCGTAAAATCCAAGAACTCTCTGTAACTAGTAGTAAACCCTAGACAGGAGCAAGTGTGCGGCAGACAGCAAAGAGCAATGACCACAACACACACAGGAGGATTTTCTGTGTCCAGAAGAAACAGCTTCCAAAGCAGAGCAGTGTCCCCAGCTGCCCTGAAAGGGCGGTTATGGAGCAGAGCATGAAGAAGGATACTGCCGTCAGCATCCACTTGACGTAATTCTGCACATGCAAACCTTGTAACCAACCTGTCTGTATCCTTCCCACTGCAGATTGCTTTCAGGTATTCTCAACAAAACCTATATTCTTCCTCATAAATCCCCAAGCTAAAGAACTACTCACGGGATGTTATATGTAACAACTGGACTGCATGCGACTCTGCCTTCTACAGTAAAAATGTTTTGTCAGAAATGACTAGAGCGAGGTCAGCTGTCCTTTGTTACAGAATCGTCTCAACTAGGCTTTCTTCTGTCTGGTTATCTGTCCTGTCCTGCCCCCATCGCAATGGGTTCACAGAATGCTGGCTGAAAGCACAGGAATCCAATCCTCTGGATAAGCTAATATCGCTATAAAGTTGATGACCACTTTCCATTTGGATTTTCAAAATATTGAAATAGTTTATAGATCCCTTGTATTAGGTCTGAGGATCTCAAATATCCTGGGCATTCGGGTTAGAAATCCCTCTTCTAGTGGATGTATTGTTCACAAGCAGGCCCGAGGCAGCACTCAGCGCCCTCCCGCACACCCCCGTTTAGCTGTTGACAAGCAGGCCGGAGCCAGCACTCAGCGCCCTCCCGCACACCCCCGTTTAGCTGTTGCTGTATATACCGATACTCCTCTACCAGCTTTGCTGTTGGTTCATATGGCTTCTTCCTGCTCTTCCCCGGCTCTCTACCTCCTTCCCCAGATTATATCTACAGAAGAGGTAAAGTTTATTTAACTTAAAGACCTACGTAAGAAAACGATTGATTGTTGAAAGGGTTTTGTCATTCCTGACAAGTCTTTACAAGAGGCATGAGTCACATAGAGCTCGGCAAATGACAGCATGCCAGGGTCACATCAGAGAGCAGAACTCGGAGTTCTGTCTTGTATTAAGTAGATGTTCTAAGGGTGCCTTTCTGTGGGTCTTTGGTGGGGAAGTTTGTTATCCTGAGATCTAGAAAAGTCTAAGCAGCATCATTCTCCAGACCTACCTGTGCTTTCTTCACAGGTCATAACGGTAGAGCTGAACAGACCCGACATATCACCTAGGTCAACCTCCTCATTTTAAAAATGGGAAATTGAGCCCAGTAGAAGTTAATTAATCTACATAAAGACACAACTGGTTTGAACTGGCAGCATAACTAGAGTGACTATCCAAACCAAGATTTTTGGTTAAGTAAAGGGGCAGTATTAATAATGATGTCAGAATAATAGGTATAAATTAGGACTGTTCCAGGCACACAAAGATCCATGGTCCCCCTAACTGTAACCAGATCTTCTGCAGCTTATAGTCAGCCTACCCTAACACCGATTAGTACAAACAGTAAGAAAAACTTTTGTGCGATGGTTTTATTGAAAATAAAAGTGGCTTTTGATGGAGAAAATAATTTATCTTTTGTTTCACAAACTCTATTCGAAAAAATTATTCTAATGTTTATGCGATGAACTATAATGAATCCTGAACCCACCTTCATTGGCATTACTGTAGTACTATAGCTTTGCATCATGATAGCAAGAACACAGCAAAGCACTTACGTCATAATGCCATGTCTCAAATTCCTCAGACTGAGTAAAAGAAGGCAAAGAACCCATTCGTCAAAGATGTATATTTTAATAACTTTGAAAGTTAGTTTAGCTTTCACATTAGATTCAGAGATTGGCCATTATCTATACGTAGAAACATATGTCAAGGTTTATAAACAAAAATATGGCTACTGTAATTAAACTTCTGATCATGGAGTGAAACTAAAACATGAAAATATATTGTTATAATAAAAATCTGAGTGATGCATTTTAATGACTTATTTAAAGAAGTAACCGAAAAGCAGAGATGTCAATAATTGACCAAGAAAATACAGATACAAATCAACTGACAAACTTCTATTGGTTACTTAATGAATGCAGATAACTCTGCTAGTTAGGGATTCAGTTATGGAAAAATAAAGGTTCTGGGCTTGAGGAACCTACATAATGTTGATTAGAAAACATATTGCATATAGTTTTAAAAACAGTACACCTGACAGCGCCAGGCAGACTCCGAGCCCTGTGAGTAGGGCTGCTGGATAATTTCAGAGGGAGAGCAAGGACAGACAAAGAGCAGAAAGGATGGAGCTGGGCTGCAGGGGTGTGTGGCTGGAAGCAGAGATCACTAAGGAGGTTTGGTTGAGCTGCAGGGAAACACCCAACATCAGCAGGGGCCCCAAGTATCAGCTTGCAGGGCTTAGGCTAAACCAGGCAGTGGTTTGGAACCCATGCATTCGTGCCCTGTAAGTTTAAGCATACTAGGTACCATGGGCAGTATTGATTCATTTTGTTTTGTTTCATTTCTGTGTTACATTTAGAATGAGAAAAAATAAACTTTAAAAAACAATAAAGAGATATGGAAATAACCTCAGTCTCTCCTACTGGCTAGATATTAAACCATCTCCCCCAAATAAGTGTCCTTATAATCTTTTCCTTATAATCTTTGTGAAATATTTAAAGAAGCACCATGTCAAAACTTCCCTAATTTGATCAGCTTCTTGCATTGATGGCTTTTTGACTATGGGAAGGTATTTTTGGTAATTTTTACTTGACATTCTGTCTGTTGGAATGAAAGCCAGCAGTTTTATTTTAACATAACTTTATGCACTCAGCTGAGGATATTTAATTTCAAAGCCATAGTCTGGCCACGGGTAGGCAGGAGGGAGAGCTCATCTGCATAGCATCATTCATGACTTGGTTTCTAGTGTCTACTCATCACTTCTCCTAAAGAGCATTCAACAAGGCAGGTAACGTGTCCCACGGTAGAGAATGTTTACCTTCCTGGCTTGGGGACAGCTTTACAATAACAGTTACACTCCAGCACATTTCTGTAGACACTTGAACTGCCCATTGCACCACCAATATCAAATTCAATTCAAAGGGGAAAAAAGTTAGTAAATGATGCATGGACATCTTATACTCGAGGTTTATTCTTCTTAAATAATAGAGAAAGAAAGAAAGAAAAAGAAAGAAGACAACAAAACCTCCTGGAAATTTGATAAGTTTCACCTGTTAAAGAACTTCCTAAGACTCTTGCCAGAGTTATTGTAACCAAATTGAGATGTGAACATCGGATACCATCTGTGATTTTGTCTGTGTGTTTGCTGTAACAAACTAGTCAGGTTTCAACAGTGGGGGTTCATCTAAGTTTTGAGGGTTTTGTGGTGGCTTTTTTTTGCTTAACTGACTTGATTACTGTGTTTAGAAAACAATAGGATTCAATCTTATGCTTCAAAATGTGGTTTAGTCTTAATTTAGTTAAATGTATTTATCTAGAGTATATCAGGTATTTCTAATCTTAAAGAGAAACCAGAACCCAGTATCTTTTTTTATTTTTAAAGATTCTACTTTGAACTTCTTCTGTGGAGTCTGTTAACACTACCCTCAACAGGAAGGAGGGTAGAGTGTATGCTGAGGCTGGGGAGAGGTTGCTTTATGGTTTGTCTTCTTTTGTTTGAGTTCTTACTTTATTCCACTGTTTTCTCTCTGGAGTTAATAGTCCCCGTCCAGGCTTGGCTTTTGTCACTCTCACCTCCCCAGGTACTTTAGCCAGCCACCTCCTCTCATTTTATGCTTATTTGTAGATACGTTTATTTGTTTTCTTAGTCACTGTCATAATTAAAGAAAGTGAATCTCCACTCAATCTTTTTTGTTAACTGCGTTGTTTTTATTTATTTTTGTTTTGTTTTTGTTTCATTTTAACATTTTATATTATATTGGAGTATAGTCGATTAACAATGTTGTGATGGTTTCAGGTGCACAGCAGAGAATCAGCCATTCTCCCTCAAACTCCCCTCCCATCCAGGCTGCCAGATATCACTGAGCAGAGTTCCCCGTGCTCTACAGCAGGTCCTAGTTGGTTACCAACTTTAAATATAGCCGTGTGGACATGTCAGTCCCAAACTCCCTAACCGTCCCTTCCCCTCACCATGCCCCCAGCCACTTCCTTTTTACACGCACCTTCGGTGGTTCTTTGCCTCGTGTTTACAGTATGTTCACCTCTCACCATCCAAAGCAGCATCTTTCTCTTGGCCACCTTTTCAGGTTATTATCATTCTATTTTTCCCCACCACCAGATGTCCCCCTTTGAAAATGACAGTCAACTGTCTCAGGTTGAAGCCTTCGTCTCAGTTCCCTGTAGCAGGGAACTTTCACCCCAATCTCCTCATGCTGAAATTCTATTTGTAACATCCAACTCATCTACCACTACCTCAAAGTTGCCATAACAGTTACACTCCAACACGTTTTTAGGCACTCGAACTGTCGCATAGTCATCAATATCAACTGCCACTGAGGAAAAGAGAAAACCAGTGGACGATACCTCAGCGCTTTATACCAAAGGCTTATTCTGAGCGCAAGAAGCAGTGAGAAAGAGTGACATTTACATACTTTTATGCTTGTTTTAAATATGTTTTTCTAAAAACAAACATTGCAGCTACATTTGAAGCCCCTGTCCCATTCTTCCCCTCCTCAGAGGAAACTTCCGTGGTAAATTTGGTATACATTCATACCACATTTTTATATTATTTTTATAGTTATATATGCAGAATAGCATATTCTATTCTTTTTATTTAGATATCAAAATGTACATAACATTCTGTAATTTACTTTCTACTCAAATAAGAGATTCATACCAAAAAATGAATACAATCCTTAACTTTAAACATTTATTTTAATGCAAAATAAATTATTTGTAAGTCTATGGTTTATAACCAAAATACTCTTTCTTAAGACGAGGGTTAGAATGTTTGTGATAACAGCCTTGCTCACACACGTGTCCACTTAGCTCCTAATGTCTGCAGGAAAACAATTCCAGCTCTCTTTTTGCTCACTCAGCTTGGATTTTCGGCCCACTTGTTTACCCAGGATCCCGCCTAGGTTCCTGGAGGCTACCTCAGCACAGGGCGGATGTGTGGCAGGTGGATTTTTGGTTGTCATCTGTCTGTACTCATCTACCGAACTGTGCTTTGCTCCCTCTGACCTCTGGTCGTCCATCCATGTCGCTCTTTGCTGAGTCCTGTTCACCACCGGTAGGGGTCCAGGTCCAGCTCTGAGATGCTGCACTAGGATGCACGTCCCCTGCCAAGAGATGGTCTCTAGGGATGACCTCTGCTTTCAGAGCCCAAGCCTATCATGACATTTGTCTCATCCTTGCCAATTTCCAGAGCTCAGCTGCGGGGAGAAAGGCAGCATCATAACACCCACCGTTATCAATATCTACTCACTTCTAATTTCCTGAATCAGCTTT
Source organism: Neophocaena asiaeorientalis asiaeorientalis (assembly GCF_003031525.2). Taxonomy (NCBI): domain Eukaryota; kingdom Metazoa; phylum Chordata; class Mammalia; order Artiodactyla; family Phocoenidae; genus Neophocaena; species Neophocaena asiaeorientalis. Next base: position 4,287,176 of record NW_020174434.1, read on the forward strand.
ATTGTCTTTGAACTGAGTTTATTTCACTTCCTCCCCATTCACCCCTTTATCCAGGGCTGATCCCCAAATGCGAGGAAATATCTTCTTGAATCTTTCTTTTGTCATCCACCTTCTTCTGAAGCACAGAGCAGAGAATGACCTAGATGCTCCTAAATAGGAAATACTGGAGAAGCCTTTAATATTTTCAAATATTATCATGTCATATGTAGTTCAATGCAATGCATTTCCAATTAAAAAAAACAGAACAATATTGTTACAATGAGAGGATAGGCATATTATAAAAGAATATGTTTCCAAAGTCCCTTTATAAATAAACTTAAGGGAACTCCAAATATACCTTCTTACAGAAAAAACAGTATAAACAGTTGATATCATGGATAATCCACCACAACCACTATTTAGCCCATAAGTAGACAAAACTGTGTCAATTTCAGCTGCGTCAGAAACAAATAGAACTACCATGTTAATAGCGTGGTGCTGGTTGAGCGGTGTAAGCTACTGTACTAGTCATAGCACTGGAACTATTAATTATTTTTTAATAAACTTTATTTATTTATTGGCTGCATTGTGTCTTCCTTGCAGCACACGGGCTTTCTCTAGTTGAGGCGACCGGGCACTACTCTTCCTGTGGTGCACAGGCTTCTCGTTGCGGTGGCTTCTCTTGCTGCGGAGCACGGGCTCTAGGCGTGCAGGCTTCAGTAGTTGTGGTACATGGGCTCAGTAGCTGTGGCTCGTGGGCTCTAGAGTGCAGGCTCAGTAATTGTGGCGCACGGGCTTAGTTGCTCCACGGCATGTGGGATCTTCCCGGAACAGGGCGCGAACCCGTGTCCCCTGCATTGGCAGGCGGATTCTTAACCACTGCGCCATCAGGGAAACCCTGGAACTATTATTAAATAGTATGATTTCGAGTAATGTGTCTATGGGGGGAATGTCTCACTACAGCAGGGTGGTTATGCTTTTCCTATTCTCTTAATTTATTCTCAGGATAGAATTAGCTAATAAATTTTAAATTAGGTGTTGATAAGTCAGGGAGCCCCTATAACTAAACACAACACAGAACAAAACGCATAATAAATAAATTTTCATTTTTCCTGATTGTGCATATATTGAAACAAGCTTAATTAGAAGATGTTGAATTGGCATAGGAACACTGGTAAACATTTGGAAAGTCACTTAGGGGCATCTTTAACTTTCCCTTACTTTTCTACTAATCACATGTTTAAAAGATTTGTTTAGTCATTCAAAAATTATTAAGTAATTTGAGTCAACCTATCACAAAATTCTGCTGTGTTCTACAATAAAAGCTTCTGTTTGAAGAACCCTCTCTATTTTCCAAAACCCTTTCTATGTATACTACTTAATTTTATTTTTATAATCACCCTGTAAGAGATAAAAGGCAGGTATTATTATTCCATTTTACTGATGAGGAAACTGAGACTCAAAAAAAAAATTAAATGATGTGAACACATTCATTCAGTTATTTATGGAAATACCTAGAATTAGGACTTAAGTTTTATAATTTTAACTATAATGTTCTCTCTTTTGAACCGTATCTATTAAACACATAACCCATATTATACACACATTCACACACTGATGAGTGTGTACATATATTAGGAAGGCAGAAGGATCCCTTAATTTTTATCTGAACCATCTTGCATTACAAGGCATTAACCTTATCAGTACTTTCCACGTGCGCTTATAAAACACTTTATTTATATATTTTCATTTTAGTTAACTTCAAATTAAAGACTATCCCCCTGAGGAATTTTAATAATTTACCATCAATAGGTGATAAATATTGCAAAAAACAGCCAGGAATCAAAATACTTTGTATCATAATCATTTTGCAGGGTTTTAAGTGACTGATAAATTCAAAGATAGGTTCTCCATGTTTATTGGCTCATAAATTGAGAAAGACATCTTGTCAAGTTTATTCCAGTAATAAATAAATTTTAAAAATATACAAACCTTCTATTACAACATTTATTAAAATAGTCCAGCACTATTTTAATCGAACACACGTCTATGACCGTTATGTGAGTAAATGTTGTAGCCAGAGTCTGTCGCCGGAAAGGTGAATGAGCACATTGGTGAAATGTATCGCTGCTTACAAATCCGATCCAAAGATAATTAAATGACATGCTTCTGAGTAATTGTGGTTACTGGTACATAAATGTGTTTATAACTCATGTATTATTTTAAAATCAACAGTTATTCCTCTCAGAAAACAAGCTCAGAAAACACTTTGATCATTAAGGCAGAAAAGCTAACATTAAATCAACTTGAAAAGAGATACTTACATTGAAGTATGGCTTATGCTTTTTTTTATTATTATTATCGTTTGTTGCTGTATCTTTGGTAGCTGGAACAGTGTTCTGCATACAGTAAGTGCCAGTAAATATTTATTATGTTCTAGGCTGTACTCAGAAGCTGAAGTACTGGAGTAACTGACACACCTATTTATTTATTCACTTATTTATATTACTATTTTAATTTTTGAATTATTAAACATATTTTGAGACAAAAAAGATAGATCCACATGCTGCTATAAGAAAAAATACAGCGATATCCAGTGTGCCGTTCACCCATTTTTCCCCAACGGTGATATTTGCAAAACTGTAATAAAATATCACAACCAGTATATTGACATTCATACAGTGAAGATACATTTCTATCATGGCTCACGTTGTCCTCTTATAGTTAGACCCACTTCTCTCCTACTTCTTCCCTAAGCCCTGGGACCACTAATTTGTTCTTCATTTCTATAACTTTGTCATTGTGATAAAGCTATACAAATAAAACCATACAGTATGTAAACTTTGGGGATGGGCTTTTCTTCAACATAATTCACTGCAGATTCAACCAAATTGGGTGTATCAGTTCATTCCTTTCTATTGCCGAGTGACGTTCCATAGTATGATTGTACCACAGTTCTTGCTTTTTTCCACTTTTTTATTGTGCTAAAATATTTATTGTTATGTGTATAACGTGACAATTACCATCTTAACCATTTTAAGTGTTCAGTTCAGTGGTTTTAAATGCATTCACTTTGTTGTGCAACCATCACCACCATCCATCTCCATAACTCTTTCCATCTCATAAAACTGAAACCCTACCATTAAACAATAACTCCCCACAGTCCTCTCCCCTAGCCCATGGCAACCACCATTACACTTTCCGTCTCTATAATTTTGACTACTCTAGGTACCTCACGTAAGTGGAGTCACACTGTAGTTGTCTTTTTGTGACCAGCTTATTTCACTTGGCATAATGTCCTCAAGCTTCATACATGTTGCAGTCTATTGCAAGTTTTTCTTCATTTTTAAGGCTGAATGATATTCTCTTGCATGTATATACTTTTTGCATATCCATTCATCTGCTGATGGACACTTGGGTTGCTTCAACACTTTCGCTATCGTGAATAATGCTCCTATGAACATGGTGTACAAACACTCTTCCAGATCTTGCTTTCAATTCTTTTGGGTATATAACCAGAAGTGGAATTGTTGGAACATACAGTAATTCTATTTTTAAGTTTTTGATGAAGGCCACAGCAGTTTCGTCATTCTACATTCCCACCAAGAGAGGATAAGAGTCCCAATTTCTCCAGATCTTTAACTGCACTTGTTTTCTGGACTTCCTTCCTTCCTTCTTTCCTTCTTTCCTTGTAGCCATCCTAATGGGTGTGAGGTGGTATTTCTTTGCACTTTTGATTTACATTTTCCTAATGATTACCGATGTTGAACATTTCTTCATGTGCTTATTGGCCATTTGTATAATCATTTTTTGGAGAAATGTCTGAATCCTTTGTCCACTTTTGAATTGGGTTTTTGTTTGTGTGTTGTTGAGTTTTGGGACTTCTATATATATTCTGACTATTAATCCTGTATCAGATACATGATTAGCAAATATTTTCTCCCATTCTATGGGTTGCCGTTTTACTCTGTGGATAAGTGTCTCTGATGCACACATTTTAAAACATTTTCATGAAGTGAAATCTATTTTTGTTGTTGTTGTTACCTGTGCCTTTGGTGTCATATCCAAGAAAACATTGCCAAATCCAATGTCATAAAGTTTTGTCCTATGTCTTCTTCTAAGATTTGTATTGTGTTAAGGCTTATGTTTAGGTTCTTGATCCAATTTGAGTTAATTTTTGTATATGGAGTTCGGTAAAAGTCCAACTTCATCCTTTTGCATGTGGATATCCAGTTTTCCCAGCATCATTTGTTGCAAAGACTGTCCCTTCCCTATTGACCTGTCTTGGCACCCTTGTAAAAATTCATTTGACCATATATGTGAGGGCTTATTTTCACACTCTCTATTCTATTCCATTGGTCTTTATACCTGTCTTTATGCCAAGGCCACACTCTTTTGATTTAGCTTGGTAGCAAGTTATTCAATCAGGAGTGTAAGTCCTCCAGTTTTGCTCTTCTTTTTCAAGTTTGCTTTTGCTATTTGGGGTCCCTTGAGATTTTATATGAATTTTAGGGCAGTTTTTTTTCTATTTCTGCAAAACTGTCATGGGGTTTTTCATAGGGATCACATTCAATCTGTAGATCGTTTTGGGCAGTATTGGCTTTTTAACAAGATTAAGTCTTGCAAACCATTAACATGGGATGTATTTCAATTTATTTATGTCTGCTTTTATTTCTTTCAGTAGCATTTTGTAGTTTTCATACAAGTCTTTTACCTCCTTGTTTAAGTTAATTCCTAAGTATTTTACTCTTTTTTTGGGATACTATAGTGAATGCAATTGTTTTGTAAGTTTCTTTTTAGATTGATCATTGTTAGTGTATAGAAATGCCATTGATTTTTCTGTGTTGACCTGTATCCTCCTACTTTGCTGAATTTTTTTCATTGTAACAGTTTTTTTTTCCCCAGAATCTTCAGAGTTTACTACATATAAGATCATATCATCTGCAAACAGAGGAAAATTTACCTCTTTCTTTCCAATTTGTATGGCTTTTTTGTCTTTTTCTTGCCAAATTACTCTGGCTTGAACTTTCAGTGCTACGTTGAATAGAAGTGGTGAAAGCACACATCCTTGCCTTGTTTCTAATCTTAGAGAAAAAGCTTTCAGTCTCTCACCACTGAGCATAATGTTCATTCTAGTTTTTTCACATATGACTTTTATTATGTTGAAGTCATTTCCTTCTATTCCTAGTTTGTTGAGTGTTTTTATCATGAAAGGATGCTGCATTTTGTCAAGTGCCTTTTCTGCATCAATTGAGATGACCATGTGTTGTTTTTTCTCTTCATTCTGTTGATATGGCGTATTACATTGATTGATTTTCATATGTTGAACCACCCTTGCATTCCAGGAATAAATCCCACTTGGTTATGGTGGATAATCCTTTCAATATGCTGGTGAATTATGCTTGCTAGTATTTTGTTAAGCATTTTTGCAACATTGTTGATAAGAGATAAGGATCTGTAGATCTCTTGTGTTGTCTCTGTCTGGCTTTGGTATCAGGGTAATGTAGGCCTTATAGAATGAGTTAGGAAGTGTTCCCTCCTCTTCACTTTTTGGGAAAAGGTTAAGACAGATTGTTATTAGTTCTTCTTTAAAGTTTGGTCAGTGAATAATCAGGTTCAGGGCTTTTCTTTGATGGAAGACATTTGTTTACTGATTCAATCTCCTACTAGTTATAGGTCTATTTGGATTTTCTGTTTCTTCATGATTTAGTCTTGGGAGGTTTTATGTTTCTAGAAAGTTATTCAAGACTGCCACCGTATTTGTCCTATTTTTAAAATTTCACATACATCATGATAATTTCCCATTCCATAAAATATCCTGTGGAAGCATGACTGTAAATGGTTGCATAATACTCCATCCCATAAGTAGGTCATACATTATCTAACCTTCTTCCTGTTGTTGAATGTAGGTTGATTTCAACTGTTTGTCTGCAACGAATACCCTCATTCTGTGCACACATCTCTTCTTAGTCCTTTAGGATATATTCCTTGGAGTAGAGTTCCTGGATCATTGGGTCTGTAAGCATTATTTCCTGCTCTGACCAAATCTTTTGAGATGATGTCGAAGAGGAAATTAGGCTCAAAGTTGAGCAATGAGAACAATTTATTTAGAAAATTTTCTTGTCAGTATCTTATTACTCCAGTTCTCTTTATCCAGTTAGTTATCTGCTTAATAGATAGAAAATTATGGATATAAATACAATTAGCTTTAATAGCAATAAATCTTAAATACAACTTTATAGTAGTTTTTATTCTTATGTTCAGTACTCATATGTGAATTCACGAACATTATTTAAAATGTGATAACAACTAGTCATAAACATCATAATCAAAACATTTATTTATTGAAAATTTGATCTGTACCAGACATAGTGCAAAGCCCTTTATATGCATAATATCATTAACAAATGCCCTAACAGGTGGATGTAAGGAGCTCTAGTTTACAGAGGAGCAACCAGAGTCATTGAGAAGTCCAACCTGACAGCCTCTCCAGAAGCTAGAACCGAGACCTAAGCCTAGGTCTTTCTCTAACATTCATTTAGTGCTCACTACAAAGCAATGAATGTTCTAAGCTATAAAAATGAGGATTTTTACAAATGACAAAACAAAGACCCTGAGAGGTTTGTTATCTGTCCAATGGAACATAGCTAATAAATGGTGGACCCAGGTGCAGACGAATTCTGGATCTCCTACGCTTAGGAGTTCTCCCTCTCTGATCTGCTGCAATGGCACACGAAGTGCAAAGGAGGAAAAGGAGCCACGTTGGGCTAAGCAATTAAGAAGACTTTTTTTTCTCTGACAATAGACCAGGCCGCCTGAGCAGAGAAAAGGCTGGACTTTGGGCTCCCACCTGGTCCCCCTCCACCAGTAGTACCCTATTGTGGGAAACAGTGTGTCCAACCCAGGAGCTGGCACCGGCTCCATCTCTCTCTCTCACCCTCAGGACCACAGTCGTCTTTTCGCATCAGTGTGGCATTTTCTGGTCACACTAACTGGGTAGTCCGATTCTCAGGAGATCTGGTTTCTTGTGCTCCTGTCACTGACGACAGGATTTGACCTCGCGGAAACTCAAGGTGCAAAGACGCATTTGGCACCTGCTGCGATCCTGGGCGGTTGGTGGTCAGTAGGCGCCAGTTTGCCAAACCTGTTGGAAATCATTCAGCTGCTGCTCCTGCTGACTCACCACAAGCCCCCTCTCGGTGCCCACTGGCATTTCTCGAAACATAATCAGACCCAGACCTAAGGCACCTTCCTGCCTGCGGCCCACGGGCTGCTGTGTTGCCCCGCACCAGGCGCACTCAGCCACAACTTTGAAAGGTCAGCCTATCTCGGAGTCGCGGCCTTAACGTGGACATTTCACTCGTCTGGCAGATATTTTTAGTCCTTTGTCCAACTTTTGAAAGAATGGAATTTTGGAAATGTTTCGCCTTAGACGTTTAGCATTCCTAGGCTGATTCACTACCCCGGTGAGCCCGTGGTTTCCCCGCTGCCCTGATTACGGTAAAAACAGCAGTCATTCTGGGAATTTGTTCAGGTTTTTTTCCAAATCCACTGAGCCTCGCCTCCGACACCACTGCTTTCCGGCGAGTCCCGGCACCAGGTGCTCCGGTCTGGTTAGGCCCCCCGTAGGCCGCCTGGCGGAGTCTGGACGCAGTCCAGGTCCCTACCCGGTTCCTGGGTTCTTTCTACCTAACACATAGACGGACCTGTTCTGCGACGCGTTTCCTTTCCTTGTTTATAGACTTCTTTCTGACAGTTAAGAGTAGTGCTCAGGTAGAGATTTAGGAAATTAAAAGAGTCCTAAGTTTCCAAACACGCTGAGGTCACTTTAAGAATTCAAAGGACACGAGACACCTGCCGGGGTGGGGTGGGGGGGCCGTGAGCCGCTCTGCCCTCCCCCAGTCCGGAAATGCCAGCGTCCAAAGGGGACCCGAGGCACTCCCAGGCAGGGAGGAGGCGGTGGATACCTGGATCTGAACCAACTCGATCCCTCCCCGTTCCTCTGCCCTGGGGCGCAGACTGGCCCTCCCAGCTCCGGAGCGCCGGGCTCCGCGCGCAGCCCGCTGGGGGCAGGTCCGCCCGCAGCCCTCCAGGCTACTGGCTGCCCGGAGCCAGTGTGGGCGGGGGCGGGAACAGGCGGGGAGGAGCCGGCGGGGCGGGGACCCAGGCAACTAGCCAATCCGCGCGGACTCGGGTTCGCCCAGGCTCCCGACTGGCCGGCGGGAACTGGGGAGCCGCTCCCCACCCCTCGCGGACTTCGGAATTGGCTGGCGGCCTGACGGGCGCCGCGGCCGCAGCGCGTTTCCGCAGTTTGTCGAACCCCGAGGATGCGCGCCCTGCCAGCCCTGGACGCGCCCCCGAGCGAGCGCCTCCTGTCCCGGGACTCCGGGGCCCCCCGGGCCCGGGACCCGGCGGGGCCGACGCGCAGGAGCGCGGTGGAAAGGCTGGCAGCCGACCGCTCCAAGTACGTGCGGGGCCCGCCAGGAGCCGGCCCAGGCCCGGCTTGCGAGGGCAGCGGCCCCGGGGCGAGCGAAGGGCAGGCGGGCGACCCTCGGCCCCCGGCGCGCGTCCCCGGTGCGGTGGCGCGCAGGGCCATAGCGCGGAAGCCGCTGAGGCCGGACTCGCTGGTTATCTACCGACAGAAATGCGAGTTCGTCCGAGGGTCGGGAGCCGACAGCCCCAGGGGAGGCCTGGTGAAGAAGCTCTTCCCGGGGCCGGGCAAGGACAAGCCACCGGGATCCCCCGGCACGTCCCGGGTGGGAGAGGAGGGCGGGGCCGGGGCCCAGGAGGCCTCGCCGACCGAACCCGGCCCCGTCGCGGCTCCCGCGGTGCCAGGGCCCTCCGCGCCCCCAGCGCCCTCCAGAGTTCCGGCTGCGCCCCGGGGTCCGGAGCTGCTCGGGGCGAGGCACCGGGGGCTGCAGCGCTCGCAGTCCGACCTCAGCTCGCGCTACTCCGCGTCCTTGGCCGAATTTGACACCTTCTTCCAGTACTGCGGCCTGGAGCCCGAGGTGGTGGAGGCGCTCGGGCGGGAGAACTTCTCCGCCGGGTCGGACGTCGTCGCCCTCAAGGTCCGCAGCGTGAGCGTCGCCACCTCCGACAGCGGCTTCTCCCGGCACAGCGGCGGCGACGAGGGGCTGCAGGAGGAAGAGCTCACGGAGCAGGTGCCCAGCACCACCTCGGTGGTCGAGAGGAACGCCCGCATCATCAAGTGGCTGTACACCTGTAAGAAGGCCAAGGAGGCCCTCGGCCAGGGGCTGCAGGGCCCGGCGTGACCGCTGCGCCCCGGGAGACCCGGACAGAGGTTTGCGTCCAGAGAAGCCGGGAGGGGTGTGTGTGTGGCGTGCCTGTGAGGGCTTGGGGAGTGATCGAGCCGGGTGGATCCAGCCTTCTCAAGTAGCGAGGGACCCTAGCGATAGAGACGCAGAGGCTCCTGCGTCAGAGTGGCCGCTGCTGAAGAGCAGAAGGGCCGCCAGGCCAGGTCCCCGCAGGGCCTGCACCAGTTCTTTTGAGTGTGCGGTTTCTGGCTGCCTGGAAAGGTAACACCATCCCAGTTGGTCTATTATTGTGAAAAGTGGAGAGATTGGGATTATAAATGCTCAGTTAGGAAGTGGTTTTACACCTCAGCAGTTATCCTGATTTGAACATAGCCTGAGAGCCCCAGTTCCTGTGGGCATCCAGAGCTTTGATGTGAGTTGACCGGTCAGCCTGTGGCCCTGGGGTGGGGCTGCCATCTCCCCTCCAGCAGAAAGGAAGGCTCTGCACTTCCTGGAGGCCTTTACCCAAGTGGGAGGGAGGAGAACTTCTCTACAGGATCTTGTCAGCAGTTTGACATTCATTTAGCTGCAGAGATCTTAATTTGGCTAAAGTTTGTTCAAATTGTTTCGAGACCTTCCTGCGGGGAGCCGCTGCAGCAGCCTAGTTCGCGAGAAGGAGCTTCAGTTTGTTGAATTGGGAGCTGGACGAGATCGTAACTAGCGTCTTAGAGTTCTGCTTGGCAGTGATTCTGTATTTTATTTGCCTCTGATGATAATTTGGGAGGTAAATTTCTTCCCCTTGGACGTCAGTAGCTCAGGGTTGATCGCAAGAAGTTCTTTTTCCCTGAGGAACTAAGGAATGCTTATCCTCACTGTCAGCTCTGTGGAGAGGGCACTTCCGGGGCTGGTGAAGAGAGAAGGGAAGGTACCTTTTCAGGGTTCTCTTTGGGAGCCAAGATTTTAAACATTGCAACATCTTGTTTTTTCTGACCCTGCACTGACAACCTGCTACAGGTGTTTGTGAAATTCACGTGGTGGAAGTATTTTTTCTGCCGTTGAAATGACTAATTGAACACACGGTATCAGTCTTCAGCGAGGTGGGGAGTCTGCCACAGACATGATGCACACAGCTCACCTGTGTCTGAGGCCTGGAAAAAGCCTGACTTCCCCTAGTGGCCATGGTCTTGGTACGGTTGTGACAATTCGCAAAAACAGAGGAGTTCATTGTTTCTCTTGAACTCAGAAGGGTCATGACTGAAGTGCTCCCTTGTCGTTCATTGAGGATTATTGCATTTCCACTAGCCTGAATCCCCAAGGAATGTATATAGGCAGTCAGAATTTAAAGTAAAAACACACATTAACTTGTACTTTTCACCGGTTGTGTTGGGAACTGAGACGAGTGAATGCTGGCCAGGGTTAGGGTTGGCCATGAACGCCCTGATGTGGAGGAAGGAAGCTGCAGAGGCCAGCATGTCCCAGAGGGATGTTGTGTAGGATGGAGCCCTCAGTGGGGAGTGGGGAGTGCTTCTGGTAGCAGCCACTCCCGCACTTCTAGCTTAGGCTCCCATTGTCCGTAAAACGAAGGCAGGTAGCAGATGCTTTCCAGCCTCTACGCTTTATGATTCCACATAGTCAGTAATCTGTATGTCTGTGTTGCACGATTGAAACCCAGAAAAGGAAAACAAACAAACTGTCGTCTATCGTAGTATGTAAAGAGTAAACTTACAAATAAGCTCCTTCCAAGTGGCCAGAGTGCACTGTGCTTTATGCAAAGCGTGTCGGTGAAATTGGCGGTGCAAATAGTGCTGACGTAACACAGTGGTGGACAAACACACCAAAATAAAGCTGGCGCCGAAAAGACAACAGCGCGCCTCTAATGCGGCAAGACCGCGCCGCGCTCACCCACAGCGCCCCAGCGTGAAGCCTCGGGGGTTAGGGCTCAGTCCCTAAAGTAACTGTCCAAATGACCTTTCCGTTTGGGTCTGAGTCTGCGAAAGACTTAAGAAGGTTGGTTAGCCCGTAAGGACTTTCACTTTTATGACAGAGAAGTAGTTGAGGCAAGAGGGAAAGTGACACAGGTTTAGGAAGCTGCCAGGGTGAGCCTCTGCAGAACAGAGGTTCACTCACTCACCCTCTCCCTCCCTCTACATAACCCTGTTTGTTAAGTGGGGGACGGGTGTCACCTGTATCCTGAGCTGCGTCATATTACTGCTCAGAGAAGGGAGATGGAATTGACACGGAACCTGCCCAATTTTCTGTATGTCATTGGCAATCACCAGCACTGTGAAGATCTTCTCTACGAATTCACCCTCCTAGACCCGAAGCAGCTCAGGTTATTTGAACTTCCACCCAGGACACCTGAGGGCTGGCTGCTCGGAGAACTGTGAGGAAGAAATGCATGTCCTTTCTCCAGCTCCACTGGGACTGGGACGATGTCTGCCCATGATCACGGCCCCTCAACTCGCCATTCGCAGACACGAAGGCCTCCTCTGAAGAAGAGCCAGGAGAGCGCTTAGACCCTTCGCCTTCATTGGTGAGGGTCTTCTGGCAGCTTGAACAAAATGCAGCTGACCTTTTCCCACAGGATTACTTGGCCGAGATTAATTCCATAACTTCTGGAAGCTGTGGAAGCAAGACTACAAGGTGTAATTTTTCTCTAGTTTATCAGGACGTTTGTGTTGGAGTCCGTACGGATTCATTTTAAGATTTCATGAAAACTCAGAAAATTTGAGATGAACAAATATATGCTTTCTAAGTGAAAAAAGAAAACATTTTATATGGAGGCTTTTGTCCCCTTGCTAGATAGAGACATTATAAAGTAAAATAAAAATATCCCATCCAGAATTAAATAAGAGGTTCACAAATTTATTACCCCATGGAGTAAAAATATTTGCTTTCCAAAACTGAGAATATCAGAGCTGGAGAATGACTTGTAGAATCTGCATGCAGTCCCGCTGGGATCCATTAGTGATAGATAGTTACATGTGGATAATTTCGGTATTCTGTTTCCCAGTGTGTAATTCCTGAAAACTGCTCTTCTGTCTACTGGTGTTCAGTCATCTTCCTGTCATTCAATTCATTAAAATGATAGGCCTGCCAAAATTTAGGTTTCTGGTTTTCTATCTTTTGCCCAAATAAATGTTACTGATTTTAAAATTGTTAGAATGGTAACTTGCCCTTTGAATTAATTAGGGCTACACATTGTTCGGTTTTAAGGCAAAAATCTCAGACATTGCCAGCTCTCTTCACATTTCTCTTTGATAGATGTGGGGCAACCGAAAGCTAGGGGGTAGAACTGTCTCATCATCTGCAAAGATGCCGTGGGGAGATAGCGCAAACAAACCGGGACACCCCTGAATTTCTGCTTCTTTCTTTTTTGACTAGCTGGGAAGCTCTGTAGTCACCAACTAAGTGCATTTTAGGTAAGCTAGTGGCTTGTGCTGTAATAAGGCTACCTACTCTGTCTTCAGGCCAGCCCCTGGGCCTTTTAGAGAGATTTGAGTTTGAAAGCAAAGAATCTGTTTGCCTCTAATAATTTATTTGTACTGCTTGCTTTGTGTTCTGTTTTGTTGTCCAGCTGTGTGCTAGTGGGCACTGGCCTTACCAATCAACATTCAAAGAAATTTTTCTTTACTTCCCCAGAAAAAGGCCTGCAGGGAGATGGATGCAGAGAAACCAGATGATAGCTGCTTTTGCCACTGATTTCTTTTCAAAATTTAAATGTGCAAAGGAGATGTTTAAAATGCAGAAAATATCACAAAACCAAAAACTGCAGGCACCAGACTTTGTAGTTCAATGCTTGGCTTTATAACTTTTGCCTAGAATGGTGTTGATTGACAGCTTTTTCCTTACTCCTCAGGAAGCAAGCCTTCCCAATAGTGGGGACTCCTTGAAGTACGTCTGGTTGATTGGGACATCCTCGCTGCCAGGTTTTGTCCAGTGTACCCAGGTGTCCATATGATTGCTGTTTTCCCAGGAATAAAGCACACCATTGAAGAAGCCTAAGCAGTTTCAGAAGGTTTGAAGTGCTGTGGAGAAGATGGGGACATAGAACTTGGAAATTAGCTGAGTTATAACTGTTATGACACAGCTGTAGCTCTGGAAGATATTTTCTTGTGTTAGGTGGACCTATCCTTGCTTCCAGAGAGCAGCAGAAGAGGGAAAAACTGCTTGGAAATATTTTCAAGGGCATCTTTTTGAGTGGCTTGCTGACAAAGAGGTACAATTATACATTTTGATGATATCTAAATTAATTTTAAAAAGAAAAAAAGGCAAAGAGCATGAAAAGCAAACACGAATGCCACGGTATTTACTTCTTCAATCATATTGGGTGGATTGGCACCATTTAAATCAAAGTTCTGTGATCATAAGAAGTTATATTCTACACAAATACTATGGCTAACAAAGGGCAAACACAGGCTCACACTTGCATACTCACATGTAGACCTCAATTTCTAAGCACCACTGCACCGTAAACTACAGTGAATTCCCAAACTGTGCAACTGATCATCTTATGAAGTGAATCAGAAAGCACTTTTAAAACCACTTGAGAGCTGCAAGGTCATTCTGTGAACATCACTCCTGTTGGGTTGTAGACATGCAGAGGTACCAGTAAAAGATAAAGAGCTGAAATACTGCTAGAAAACCTTTTCTTGTGCCTGGACAGTTCCTTGAGAGTTGGCAGAAGAATATTGGAGCTTCCTTCCTGCAGATCAACAGCAGTGGTCCTCTTCTGCAGCACCGTTTAGAATATGGGCCTCCACGGTTCTCTTGTTCCCAGCTTCCAAAAGGATAAAAAGCCTCGGTTTAGACAGAACATGGACTCATGACAAGTGATGTGCCCTGCTCTCTGGTCTAATTCACACACCCACCTATCAGGCAATCATTCCAAACTTGGCAACGCTTCACCCTTCTCTGAAAAGGGTGTGTTTGCCTCTGGGTGTCCATAAGGAGTTACTGTGACCCTAAATCTGAACCAGCTCATGGCACTCAGAGTAAATAGATTTCAGATTCAGAAACTTCTGAGAGGAATTTTGTGTCGATGATGACAACCCAAAGAAAATTTGTCACCTGGTCAAAGCTTACAATGTTTTGTCAAAATATGTCCCTTCAAGAATAAAATTATTGGAAGAATTGGGAGGGAAGAGAAATAGTTTTCTCAGTGGTAAAATATTTTATAAACCAATTTTGATATATTCATGTATTTGTTTAATATTGTATTCTATTTTTGTAACTGTTTTACTGTGAGAATATGTCCTTGAATTACTTAAATATTTATTTTTACATAGTTACTGGTCTTCGGATAGTTTTCCCACACTTCGTATGGTTTTAGTTTTTATCAGGATAATTTTAAATCATTCTGTCCTTGACTATCTTTTTGTATGTTGTTTAATTGAATTTCCAAATTTGACTGTAAGCAGAGTGTTCACTACTCTATAAAGTGCTCTGTACTCTAGGGATTTGTTTTTAGGTAAAACACAGATGCGCATTTGGGGAGGCTCTGTTGGCTGATGGATGTACCTCTGTCAATGTAGTCTCTAGAAAGACAAAGATTCCCTGCTCTAAGAAATGTTCCCCTGTTGTTTTTTAAAAATGCTGCTGTTCTGCTGTTGACTGGATTACACTTAGTTTAAAGATAATGTCAAAGATGAGAGGAGTTTTCTTTAAAGGACCTTTTCATATATGCAGTTCCCTTGTTTACAGGTTCCATTAATTTTATATGTGAATGCTTTAAGTAAAATTGTTATGTGCCTTTCTATTGTCAGAATAGGATGAACCGAAACCTAGCTCAGATTTATCTGAGATCAAAATGGTGTGGACTCTACCATCCATGTAATAGATGAAAAAGAGAAAAACGAATTGGTTACCATTTAAAAGCACCAAGATCTTTGAGAAGCATTTGCACTTCAGTGGAGGCGACTCCTGGAAGGAGCTGTCAGGAACAGGGTATCCCCAGACTCCAGCAGGAGGGGTTAACGCTCCCTCTTGTCCGTTCAGATTCATGCCTAAGCCCCGGGCCTGAGGGTGTGGTTGGAGGCCAGAGGTTAGGGTCACTGAATTACCCCAATTTGCTGAGTGACTTTGAGAAAATCAAACTGTGTAGCTCAATCTGAATGAAAAAGCTTGTAATTGCTTTTCACTATTGCTGCAAAATAGTTTCTTCACAAAAGAATAGCTTCTCAGATAACATGATTAAGCACGATGGAGAGAAAAAACTATGGATACAGCATGGAAAATATCTTGATAGTATCTATTTCATTAATACATGGGTACAGATCAGCAATGCCTCAGAGTGAAAGGTATTTATGTAACTGGAAAGTTTCCTCACTATATACTGATGCATATAGTTTCTAAACTGCTGGTCACTGACACTGGAATACAAAGAAGGATTTATCAAACGTTGCCCTTTTCAGTGGGTTAAAGGTGCAGTGCTGTAGTTGGTGACTCCGTAAGATATCAGGCCCAGACAATTGTTATGGCTGTTTCTGAATAGAGTTCATGTTTTCTGTGCGCTACTTGCGACATGAGTGCAAAATTGTATATTCTGTATCAAAGAAGTAAAGTATTTTTTATCATTCTTAGTATTACTTTATGAATTTGTACCATGTGGAAAAACTGAGGCAAGAGTCTGCTTATTATAATTACTCAAATCTTTGGCTTTCTCCCTCTTTTCCTAATATCATCTCAGCAGATTATCAGTAGAAATGAGGAGCGCATTCTAAAATTTGACCCAGGAGAGCCATGTGGTGTCCGAAGTCTCCAGTTCTCCCTGGAGATGGAATGCAGTAAAAACAGTTTGAATGTTTAGCACGTTGGTTTTCTTTGTTTCGTCAGTCTTTTGCTTAAATTTCTTTCCTTCATGGTTTATTAATATTATCATTGTAAACTGGGTCCAAAGATAAAAATGAGAGTATAGTTTGTAACCTTTCCCGTTAGTTAACTCCTTGGTGAAGGCAAACTCTACGTACAGCAGGTTTGCTCTCTGTATCTGCTGGTACTGGAGATGTCGGCCTGAGCCGGTGGGGAAGTCCAGTCTCTAGCTGATCTGGCTAAGCCAGGCCAGCTTCTTTTTCAGTCCTGCAGTGGCTTATGCACAAATCCACACAAGCATCCAAAGACAGGATTCTTGAGAATAGTTTGCCCTGTATTTCCACGAAGACCATGGACAAGCCCCTGGGGACTGTAGAAACCCTCTGATTGTAACTGTTCAGAACTGTCCCGACATCGTGCTATGTGGCTTCCATCACAGAATCCAACAGCAGCTGTCATTGTCTTCCTTCAGGTAAACGTGAGTTCTCACCTTTCTGTTTCCCTTTTTGAAAATTCGATAAGACGGAAGCAATGACGTGATGCACAGCGGTTAGATGTTTCAACTTGGCGTTTTCTGTGATGAGATAATTTATATAGTTAAATGTTCCAGGTTGGAAATACCAAACAAGAAGGAAAGCAAATTCTCAACCAGGAGCTTATAACTCTGGTCATGGAAGTAGGAGCAGTTCATGGGGAGAAAATACAGAAACACCAGGCAGTGCGCTCCTATCCAGTAACATTTTCTCTGCTACAATGTCCCCAAGCCTACAAGTGTCATCTTTGTGTCTCCTTGAAAATTGTCATTAAAATTGAAATGCTTTCTGAAGGGGAGAGTGTATTAAGCCATTGATAACTATTCATCTTTAAGTCAAAACAGAATATTGATGTCTTTAGAAAGTGAGAACCCGAGCCACAGAAACAGATATGGAAAGACCGGAACCTTGGCTTTAGTATATAGCCTGGGGGATACTCAATTTTGAGCTTAAGTAGGACTCTTACTACAAGTGCCAGAATGGAAATGACGGTATCCACTAAGTGCATACCCTGCTGTTGAAACACTCATGGTCCTGAGCAGTAGCGGCTATAATCAAGGACAACCCACTGACGACAGGAAGCACATTCACCCACGTTCATGTGTTGAGGAGCCAGGCACCGCAGTAGGCACTGGGGCTCCCCAGGCGCCCTGCCGTGAGCGGCGTGTGTTCTAGGAGGAAGGTCGGATACGCAGTAAAGGGTAGATAGGCCGGCAGTTAGATGACAGACGTGGGAAACACGCAGATGGAAGGTGGGGGAGGGGATAAAGCGGAGCAAAGTGGAGCAGGCAGAAGTGAGCGGCGCCCTGAGCCAGACTCGCGGATTTCAATACGACCCTTCGCTTTGTAGTTTTTATCTATTGGCCAATGTGTCTGAACCATAAATGGAACCCAAAGTCCAAATCATATAAAAAGAGTCAAGCTACTGGGAAATAAAACATGCAAGTGACGAATGGTTTATTTTAATCCCTGGAGCCCCTTCACCCTTCAAATTCATGTGAAGTCTGAACTGAATAAAAAGCAGAACGCGTTCCAAATGGGGCCTCGGGGCTTGGTCTGTATCCAGTCAGAACGTTCTTGATGGAGGGCTGTGTGGCTTTCCTGGCTCTTAGAGGAAGTCCTCTTTTCAAATAGAATAAGAAGTCAAGACAGCAAAGAAGTGGTGACTGCCAGAGCAGGCCCGCTCTCACGAAGGGGCGGTGTTTCCCCTGGTGACCTCTGAGCCCGTGTCGAGGACATGCCCTTGGAGGTAAACGGCTGGGTGCAGGCTGGGCCTCCTCTGCTTGGCAGTCAGGACTGCAGCACCCACAGTCCGGAAAGGGGTGCATGCGAAGTGCCAAGTAGAGAGCTCTCAGGCCGCTTCCTTGCGGGTGTGAGGCAGGCACCAGAGAGGATGTCCGTGCAGCATCTGCTGAGGGACCACAGACCCTCAAAGCTGGAAGGGATGTTAGGACTCGTGTACCACCGCCCCAGCCTCCAGCAGGTGGACGCCCCTGCATCTGTCCAGGCTCCTTCCCAGCCCTGCCTGAACGTGAGCAGGGCAAACCAGCTGTCCCTGTCTGCTGGGAACTTCCTGGTGTCTTCGGAGAATCTTCAGTCCCCAGCCAGCTGGGAAGATGGGACACCCTAAAAGGGCACCTTGATTAACACACGTCTCCATGCCAAGTTCTCGATTTCACTTTAATTCCCACCCTGAGGAAATTAATGCCAAAACTACTGTGAGCACATGAGAACTCGAAGTTCTCGGCGTTAAGGGTTTGGCATTTTCACTCTTGCCTTAAATTAGGGCGGCTTAGGTAGAGTGTTTCCTGTCTGGTGGGAAAGGTCATGTGGTGAGGATGAAGAAGGGTTAGATGCTTCTCTGGTGTTAGCCCTGCTCCTGGGAGAGCCTAGCTCCCCGGAAGAAGCTGGTCAGCACAGCCCAGGAGGGAGGCCGCATGTCCTGGGCACCCGCAGCAGGAGGAGCGCGAAGCGCTCACCTTGGTTATCCCGCCTTAGCCTCGCGCCAGTCTATCAGCATCGCCATTTTAACCTGTGAGGTAGCTGAAGTGTGGAGAGATTTAGTACCCGCTCGGGTCAGAGGACTAATATGCTGGAGAAGAAAGAGTATGAACCCAAACCTGCCTGGTTCCAAAAGCAGCCATACTCTCTCTTTTAAGAAGTAAACGAGCGCCAGAATGCTTGGAGAATTTCGTAACTTCTCAAGGGCGCAGACTGATTCAACAGATCAAAACCTAGGCAGGATTCTGATCCAAGCTGCCACTCCCGCATTACCTGACTGCCCTGCCCCCATTTCCGTCCGCTGAGTGGCTCCGGTGAGGGTGGCGACGCCGCCCCAACGTCTCACGCGCTGAGAGGCCCAGGGCAGCGTGCACATGTCCACGCTACGGGACAGGCCCTCACGGTGTAAGGTGTGTTGGTCATTTTACATGAGATGGCATGTGCCTTAGAAACAGAGTCTTAAATAAAGAGAAAATCGGAGGGGGAGCAAAGCAAGCTGTGCCAGAAGAGCTTGGGACAGTGAGGCAGAATGCCAAACTGGGTGACGGCCCGCCTGCTGCACCACAAGCTCCACGAAGGAGTGTTGCGAATCCAGAGTGCATCCACCTCATGGACATCACAGAATTCCAATGCCAGATAAGAAGCTCAGGGCCTTCTGGATCGCCTCAGAGAAGCCTGGCAGAACCATGATTATTCCAGGGGCTACCCGGCAACTTTTAGGTAAATGAGAAATGGCCACAGTTGTAAAAGGAGGAGCACAAACTCCTTTCAAGTCACTTTGAAGTCCTGGGAACTTTGGCACGTCTTTTGGTTTGTGAAGTTTTTTCAGCAACAGTAAAAGAGAAGAGCAAGATGTGCACTAAGTCTCGAGTGCGCTTTAAAGCTACGGCACAAAGCCGACAGTCAACACTTTCCCCAGGCAGGTAGAGGCAGAAGGAAGCCTGAGTCACCTTTTCCTGTTGCCTCCGGGCTGAGTAAACTCAGACCTGAAGGCCACAGGAAGTCGTTGCACCCACTCTGCCAGCATCCTCAGGATTGCTCACCCAATACTAACCCAGGTCACGGGATGTGCTTATGTGGTCAGCGTAGTAAACCCGCAGTGGTCCGTGATGTCAGGAACCCTGTCAGAGAGCTACAGGGCCTTTTCCAAAGAACGTTTTCTAATAAAAATGCATCTGCAGGAGAGATTAAACTCCGAGCTCTGAAAGAGCGAACGTGAGCGCTGTCCATACAGTAGAGTGGGAGCTCATTGAGACAGAGGCTTGTAGAAGGCAAGTGCCTCTAGAGCAACTTGGAGAGCAGTAAATCATCTCTCAGTTGCCTTTTTATTAAAAGGTAAACGGGCAGTTTAGAGGGTGAAGAATGTTTTTAAAGGCACTTACGCAGAGGAGACACTGAATAGTTATTATTATTCTCATCATATTAGTCCCCTAATGATTCAATATATATTTATCACTCAATAATTTGTCTAAATATTTATGAACCAGTTTATATATTCAAGCTGCCATCACTTGGTATCAATGTTTTTTTTCTTTTCTGGAGTTCTCCGGGTTTCACAGCTCTGGAACATGGGATTTGCTAATCGGCTCTGTGTTTAGGTAGCCATTTCCCTTTGTAGAACCTACTTCCAGCAGAAGGGGAATCAATGGTGATAGGTCCAGTGGGTGTATAAAGTTCTCTCACCACCATGGTTTAGTAAAGTAAGAGTGGGTTAGAATTTCAAAACAGAGAACAAGAAAGAAAGCAAACACATTTTTCTGGTCTAGAGAAAGCACCAAAACTGCACCAGGAAATTCTGAAAAAGTTTTGTGGGATTTTTCTGATCATTTAGTGAAATATCTGGAAGCTATGAAGGAATATTAATGGCAAAGCACCACTACCTTGAACTTATCTAGAAGTTTAAAGTTTACTAGGCTCTCTTGATATCTATTTTCTCATTTGATCTTCGCAAACATCTCTGAGGTAGTCGGGGCAAGTATTGCTACTGCTTCTGTTTTGCAGAGGAGGAAAGACACCTCCATTTAGTGATATAATTGGCCTGCGGTTGTGGAGGAGTGATAGAGAATCTATTAGCCTCACTAAATGGTCAAGTGAATCACTGAAGAACTTATCCGAGGCATCTCTGCTTTGTGTCTTGGCTGCTGGGTTTTCCTAGAGCTTTCTGTCAAAAACCCCTATAGCTTTCTCATGAGATTCTCCACTAATTACCTTATCCAGTTCAGTGAGAGACCCGATTAAATTTTCAAATTCATCCTTTTGCATAAAACCTTTTATATGTTGAGTGCAGTGCGTGTGTGCATGTTTGTTCCATTTTGACATGATTGTTCTCTTGTCTGCTCCGACTGGTCACGCATGCACATAGCAGCTTGTGCGTCATACACAAAAATAGTTTTTTACCCTTAGTGGAAGGAAAACCTACGCCACATTATTTTAAGCCTAGATTATTCTTCACATCTGCAGAGAATGTTTACAAGGGTCTTCACATACACTGCCATCTCATTTAAAATGCCGCTCCCCTGTGGCATAGCTAGAGTGGAAGTAATTGACCTGTTTTCAGATAGACTTGGAAGACATGGACTGATTTTGTGGATGTTGCCATCCAGCCCTCACACTCCCTAAACACTCCGCAACCAAAATTTTAGGGTGCTGATCTGGTTTTTTTGTTGGTTTTGTTATTCCAGTTCTGATAATAGTTCCTTTTTTATATTCAGAGTTTCTAGAAATAAGTGTCTTAAAATGCATAATGCATAAGAGTTTACAATCTAAAATCCAACACTGCATACTCTACTTTCTACTCTGACGTCTCTTCATTTCTGATCAGAGAACATTTTTCTATTTACAGCAAAGTAGAACACTTGATCTTAAAAACTGTTCAAAGATATTGTTACTAATTAGTCACAAGATTTCAAAATCCCCTTCCATTATGGGGCTTCACTGGCTTGCTCAGAAGACCCCATACTTGGTAAGGTATGCATCCCACGTGGACAAAACCTGTAGGCAGAGGCTGACTGTTTTCTCTGTTCAACAGTTTTATAATCTGTAAACAACAATTGCTGTAAAGCCAGCCATTCTGCATGAGACAAACTGTGCATCTCTAGTTTTTCAGACAATTTTAGATCCTTGATTTCATCATACGAAGAAAAGAGAACCACCTAAGTCAAAGGACATGGAGGATGGTTGGAGAATCTTTCTTGCACCAAAAGACATTCCTGCCGGCCTTCTCAGAGTACCACATTTTAGGTATTTACATTACTCACAATTATACAGCACAACCGTTTACAGGTGAATGTTTCTTTGATTTGGAGAGTTCATGTATGACTCTGTAACTTCTCCTTGTTATACCTGGAGTAGTGTGGTGCAAATTTGCCTACTTTGTTTTATACCTAATATTAAATATTAGCATAGTTGGTTGGTGAACATACCAATCAGAAAGAGCTGGTTAATGAGTCCAACAGTAGCTTCATTAGGTGTGACCCCGCGTTTGCAATTGCCTGGTATCGTAAAGCTCCGTTACCCTGTTGCCCTTCTTGGTTTCTGTTCACAGGGTTTCAAGTCCTCTCCTCGTCATTGTCCTTCAAGACATCCCTCTATCACATGCATTATATGCTTATCTGAAGCTCTATAGCTGTCTTCACTTTTGTGTTCACAGCAGGATTTAAAGACAAAAGTTTATAAAATGCAAGTATAAATCTAAGTTGTGAGGAAAGAAACGAAATCATTCCCTTTACAGTCGTTGCTAGTTCTGTTTTTTAAAAAAATCGTCACTTAGGAGTATTACTGGATTTGTTCCACCCAGGAATGCCAATTCTTTGTGTTATTTTATATCTCTCAGAAAAAGTTATGGGGGGTCCTCTTCACTCCTTTGAAATGCAGAAAGGAAAATGCCCAACAGTTAGACTTCAGTGTGATCTTCTAGAATTTACTCAAAAAATTCCTAGTGTGTCCTCCCATGAGCTTCCAATTTCTAATTCTCGTTCATTTTCATCTCTTCTCACTCGCTGAGGTCTATTTGACATATTTTGGCACTTTTCAAGTGTGTTGTGTGTATCCAGGGTACCCACACTGTGTACTCCTTAAGATCCCCCAGTGAAAGCATCTAGGAAAATTGTACCAGCCTAGGGCTTCATCGCTAGGACTTGAACCTCACTTAGAAGGATGGGTTATTACAATTTAAGAGCTCAAAAACAATATTTCCCAAGGCTGAGATCTTTATTCAATGCTAGGACAACTCAAAACAAGACCTGCCCCATAAAGTATTTGGGAAATGATTAATCAGCATTGTACACACCCAGATTTCTGTCTGTTCCTTTTATTAAAAGCAAAAGGGATTAACTACTTTTGTGAGCCATTTATCCCCTTTGTAACTGGGCCAATATGCATCAGTAGTATTGCTTTGTCGTTATAGTTTATTCTCCTCCTTTTCATTCTGAAGTGTATTTCTATGTAGATGAGAATAGTGTCTTTTATTTTTCTCAGACTTGTGGGCTCTCCAGTTCATTTCCCTGAATGATTATCAGCCAGAAGAGGTAAACCCTCATAGACAGGCCTTTTACCCCCTGGTACTCCTCAGTTGACAATTAAAGTTAAAATCTGAATTTACAGAATAGGAAAGCCTAAAAAGTTTAATGGTTTACTGAAATCAGAGGCAGATACGTATATTTATACAAAGGTGTTCTCAGCCTCAAGGAATAAGCTTGGGTTCCCCGATGAGAGATGTTCATGGAAAACCAGACACAATTAGAATGAGCCTAGGTTAAATCCAAGTCCTACTTGATAAACTGCCTGGATATATTGTATCCTCATTAAAATTGCCAAGAAACAGGCCCTCTCTCTTGTGGCATCCTGTCTCTTTAGCTGATTTTTGGCTTGCATCCCTGGTGTCTTCTTGATCCCCCTCACTGGTCAACGCACATTGCACTTGGATGTCTCCTCTTCTGAGCTGGAACTTGCAAGCACTACCGTGAAGGTATTTGATGGAGGGACACTCTGAGGCCGAGATTGCAAAGGCAATAATGGTGAACAGTCAGTATGAGTAACGGCAAAAGGAGGCTTGTGGGCTGTCAAGGCCCCAGGAGCTGCCATGGTAAGGTGCCCCAGCTAGAGGCCCCTGGTGCTCTTCGGCCCATCACCATCCTTTACACAACTCTGTTTGGCTACAGTTATTGCCATCACATCATTCCATCAGTAGGTGAAAGTGGAGGCTTGCTGAGATGAAGCAGGTGGCCTATGGTCACACAGCTACTGACCCACAGAACCATGTTTACATCCAGACCCTCTCACTCAAGATTCATGACGCCCAGCCACAGTCATGAGCTGCTTCTGAGTCCAAAAGGATCAATGGGAATTAGTTTCCATGGAAGGGGAGGGTTGCATTTGAGGCGGAGAGCATAACATTTCCGAAGGCTGATAGGCATGGGATGCTCTAGCACGTGCAGAGAGTGACAAATAACTTAGTATAATTAGAAGCCAATGGGTGAAGTGACCCAAGATCAAACAATTATCCAAACTGATACTGACACTGCTCTGACTCTCAGGATAAGACTGAAACCTGCTGTGGGTAGTGTGTGTGTGTGTTTGAACATGCATGTGTACGTGCATGTGTGTGCACTGAATAAAGAGGTGGAATGAGGCACGATTGCAGAATAAGACTGATTGAGGAAGAATCTTCCAAAACCAGGATCCCAGCTGCTAGTCTGCTTTATTTGTTCCACTGGGCAAGTTACAGGATCACCCACCATCTCAGGAAATCACTGTTTCGTGGTGAATCGTTTCTGGTAGATGCTCAATAAATAATGGATTCAGACTTTATCTTAACTTTCCTCCGTCAACATCCCTGTCCCCGCCTTTCCCCCATGTTCATCTGGCAAAAGGTGCAGAAGGAGAGTTAAAATAAATATGCAGAATTAGGAGATGGCTCTTTATTGACTCTCTGAGAGAGGCCCTGAGAAGCCCCAACTGTCACCACACCCTTAAGTAAGTAAAATTGCTGAATCAGTGAGAATAAGCTCTCTCTCCCCTCCACCCAGTGTTCTCAGCCAGCCCTGTAGCACCCTTGGTTCTTGAATGCCAAGGTCTTCCTATAGCTCCAGCTTTTTTGCGTGCTCTATTACCATTAGCAAAGAACTTCTCTTTAACTAGGAGAGCCCTGATCAGGTTTCTGCAAATCAGCTACTCTGAACAGGGCTGTACAAGCCCAGACTAGATCCGAGTAATTAATGGGAGGCGGTAAAATGATTAAGGAATAAATCACAATCGGCAGTGGTGCCTCAGGGGCCAGGTGGGAAATAAAGGGGTTATTAATTTCCTCAAGGAGTTCAAGTGGCCCCATTACTCCTTAATCTGCTAATCTCCAGGTAAAACTGTGGGGTTAGTACCTCCCAGTTCCATGAAGATAAGGCAGTGTGTACAAAGAGGGTCTGCACTGAGGTGGAGCTCCAAGGACCCTTAGCAACTTTCTTTGTGTATGTTTGCTACTTTACTAAGTTGGACCCATGCAGTGGAGTTTCAATGTGTCTCCATCGTGTGGGGCTGAAAGCAGTCTGATAAATCAGAACACAAGCGTAGAACTTAGGAGTACCGGGTATAAAGACTTGGAAACTAATCTAGCTTGAAAACACTCTGATTCGGCTAAATTCCAATTGGTAGTGGAAGGTTATGTCACAGTAGGTGACCAGCTGCTCCAGTTTGCCCAGGACTGTCCTGGGTATTTGGGATGATTGGCCACCCAGAAGGACACAGTCAAGAGTGTGTCGATGACATATAGTATAATGACCATAGTTAACAATACTGGAGTCTATGTTTGAAAGTTGATAAGATTGTAGATCTTAAAACTTCTTATCACAAGAAAAATATAATATGTGAGGTGATGGACATCAACTAAATTTATTTTGGCAATCATTCTGCAATGAATACAAATATAAAATCATTATGTTGTACACAAACTTGTACAATGTTATATGTCAATCATAGCTCAATAAAACTGGGGAAAAAACATAGTTAAATTAAAAGAGTGAATTTAATTTAAATTAAATGTAAATTAGAACACTTATTTTATTACAAAAAATGCTCCTAACCTAGAAAATAGTGTTCCTTGGAAATTAGAACTAAAATTGAGTGAACAGAAAGAAACCAGCTTATGGAGGCCTTAGGTGATAGGACCTGTCTCACCTATGAGCAAGATGTGGGGCTGGACCATCACTGCCAGCGTTGAATGTTACCTAGGACAGGCAGGAATTAAGTAAACAGTCCACTGTTTCCTTTGTGGCTCATTGTTTCTTTCATTTCCACTTTTGACTCTGATCTAAAGCTGGAAGAGTTACCGGTTCAAATGTCACTGTTAGTATAGTAAAACTCTACCATTATTCAATGAATAGGATCCAAAAAATTCAACTGTGTGAAATATGGAGTCTTGTCTTTGCAAGGTAAATGCAAAGTAATTTGCTGTCGGTCATTACCGTGACACAAAGCACAAAGATAACAACACTAAAACTTATGCTGTTCACAACCGCGCTACATCTGAAGTAATCAAGAGCCAGTCCCTTTCTAGCCACCCCTCCCCCAAAAGATGAGGACTTTAGCCATCCCCACATGAGCAGAACAGCTGGATGGAGGATGGGAGACAACAGTGTTACATGTAAATTCCGTCACCGCAAGAGGTTTCACTGCTTGTCTACTTTTGTAGATGAAAGAAGACAGAGCAGCAGGTGACTGGCCAAGCCAGCTCACCACTCTGGGCGTCGTTACACTTCATTTGTACGATAGGAAATGGGAACGAGCTGCTTAAATCATTTTTCAAAGAGAATCCTTATTTAGAAAAGAAATAAAACTGGCGCAGGGCTGATTGAAGGGGGCTGGGAGTGCAGCCCATCCCTTAGTCCCTAGCCCCTCAACCGTGGCTATGCTCCTTCAGATTGAAACAGCAGCGCTTCCACATCTGCAATCTGGGATTTGAGCCATGTTAGGCACTTCTCTACACTCATTCCATTATGGTTTAATATTTCGTTAAAAGACACACATTGTGTTTACTCATTACACAAGTTTGCCTCCATCCACCAGGCTTGTCGAAGGCTCAACCCTTCATTTCTAAGAATTACATCCCATTTCCTGGAGCCTGTTCCCTTTGGCTCCACTGTCAATTTGTCACCTGCGGCTGGGGAAGAGATGTGCTCAGAAGTTAAAGATGTGTTGGGCGAAGCTTTGCATGGTCCAGATTGGCAGTGGGCCAGGCAGTGAGGAGACTCAGCCGCTGTGGGCCTGAGACTCACACATGTGGTGCTCCTACAGAACCACCTGCCTCAGTGTGTAGACACACTATATTCCAAAGTCTGCAAACTGCAGAAACAGAAGTCCTTTACAGTGCTGTGTGCTCATCCAGAAAGAGATGTCCTCCTAATTCCCACAGTTGAGGCACCTGTGTTAAATCAAGATGATAATATGCAAAAATTAGGAGAGACCAGAGCCAGGTCTGCTGCTGCCATTGTGTTCAGCCACTCGCCATCCACGCTGCTTCAGGTTTGTCCTCACCTGTGTGGCAAGAGGGCAAAGAGAAATGAGGTGTTAGCTGTGCTACCTACTGCCCACAGTCAGCCAGCAAATGCTGGGTTTTAAAAAGCTCAGGCAGGAGATCTTGATCATTAGCTATGACGAGGGCTGGCAGGGGAGCGTGTTCATTTCTAATTTACCAATGCATAATATGAGACACTCAAGTTTGAAATATGGTGACTTTTTTCCTCTCACAAAATGTTTCTCTAAAAAAAAGCGCTCTTCTTTTAGGTGCCAGGGACATTAGCTATGGCCCTGATAATTTGAGAAAATTTTGAAAATGAGCTATGTGAACCAATAGCTTCGAAAGTGACATTTCTATATAAAAGTAAAACCATTGCTTAAGTGGGCAACAATCTTGTCTCTCAGTGAGTTAATAGAATGGCTCTCTGGATGCACTGTGGCCATAGGAACTTGCTGGACTCCTGGAGGGCAGGAAAGTGCGCTCCTGCGGCATCCTGGTGCGTTTGAAATCCACAAATCGCAGGAGTGCTCCTGGCTTCTGGATCCTAGATCAAAACATGTGAGTCATCACTCTTGATCCCACTCAAAGTCTTCTTTCTCCAGAATTGCCAGGTGTAAAGGCCCATAAAAAGCATGATGTAGATAATTTTAAAGGCTATTAGAACATGTTTCTCTTCAAAGACTGACCTCAGTGTCTATAGGCAGTGCTTCTTTTCTTGCTGAATAGCTGATAAAATGTGCCTTTCAACAAAAGACACACTACAGCGGATGTTTTTCTTCTATACCCTTTACCTCAACGATATTCCCATTACTTCTGGAAGCTCCTTTCTGTCCCATCTTGTCAACACAGCTGATACTTAGCAAGGAACTGATGCGCTCCAGGTTCCAGAAAACTAAATGTTTTGTGTGCTTGTTATTATTCACCAGATACAACTGACAAGGCCATGAGAAAGTGTCACTCATGCTGGGACTTAAGCTGAGAAACACCAAGTGACCTCCCAGGGCCACACCACTGCTAGGGGCAGAACCATGGCTTAGACCTGGACCTCAATAGCTGCAGAACACAGAAATGAACTAGGCTCAAGAGGCTACTCAAGCCAACTATTCTCTTCCTAAGGAAAACCTTCATGTGAATTTTAAACTTCAAACACTTTCAGAGTGGCAGGCAGGAATCTAGAGCTGAACCATGCAGGAGCACACCAGCTGGTTACAGCTGCCACCACAATCTCTGACGTGTTCCTGCACAGAAGAAAGAAACACATAAAGAGGTGCAGTGAGTGCCCAGACTGTCTAGGAGACGCTGGGGTGGCAGACAGACATGTCTGAGGTAGGGACACATGGGCTGCCTTTTCAAGAGGAAAGAAGGAATTTGTCCCAGAACAGAAAGGTGTTTGGAGTTAGAGTACAATGCCCAGAATGAGTGAGAGATTATATCACATTTGGGGGCTGCTATTCCTTAGGTATGGCTACAAGGAAAGTGACAAGAAGGAGTGAAAACAACTGAGGCTGGATGTGAAGGTAGGGTTAAAGTGATGGAAAACCTGCACAGAACAGGTGTTGGAGCAAAGACAAGTCCTGAAGTAAGGCCTGCGCCCACCTACTACATGCATTTCCCTGCTAAAAGATGTGTGACCCATAGGCTCTGCAACAGCACAGCTACTTTGTAACCAGCCGTATTCAATACAAAGGAAAATAATGTCTTGGAAATGGTGCAACTGAGCAATTCTGGAAGCACTGAAGACCACCTTTACTAAGTAAGACAAAATGAAAATAGAAACTTGGAAAACCTATCTATTAAGTAGATAACTTCAGTTATCTAAGTCAAAGTTCTAAGAAGAGTTTCAGCAGCTCATAATTCTACCATGATCTCTCCCCACGCACAAATCATACAGAAAGGTGCTTTTGTAATCACAGCTTTTTCTTCTGTTTTTGGTGGTGATGGGAGTACGGGGGTGGGCGGGTGCTTCAAGTCCACCAAATGTTTCAACTTTATTTTTTGTCCTCTTCCCTGATTTTTGAGCACAGCAGCCTTTGTCAGTTCAAACACTGTGAGTCTTCTCTTTTTTAAGTAAAAATTTATAATAAATTTTCAACTAAAAATGCAACAAATCTGAAACTTTGTATTCTGCAGAAGCAAGATGGACAAAGGTGCCCTTATGTTCACTTTTCCTTGCAGCAGCCTTCACCTTGTACACAGTCACTTCTCTGGGGGCTAAACCCCGGAACCATTGTAGGCCTGGCCACCCTTTCCTCTTCTAGTCTCTTCTGCACTGGGGAAGATTGTATTGTTTTAATCTCAGTGAGGGGGAACCAATGTAGCTCTAATACAGTTATGGCCAGATGCCTCTATTTCCAGCACACTTTATTTTATTGTAAACACTACATCTAATTTTTTGTTTTTTTGTTTTCTTTGAAAAACAGGTATCTATAACTTTATTTAAAATTTTGATTTACAGCATAATACGTTTCTCTTTCATCTTAGTATTACCTCTCTGGTGTTATTTGAAATTTAGTTTTGTTTCCAAAATCACACTGTAATCATTCTTAGATTCCTTAAGCAACTGACTCAGGTTCAGTTTTACTGAAGACAAAACAATATAAACGCTTAAGAAAACTAGGTTCTTGAAAATGAGTAAGCAATATCTCATCTAACGTTGAGCGTTTGTAAATGTCAATTGTGTTTTGAGGGAGAAAAACTCGTCTGTTCTCTTTCCATTGCATTCTGGGGAAAGCAAGGGCCCCATTCATGAATAATCTAGCTCTAACCTTTTGTTAAACTTTTGTCTGCACACTGTAGAATGGGTAATGGGCAGATATTGAAGAAAGTTCTGCTTCATTCCAATAGCAGCCTCAGTTTTTCTCAACAAACTTCTTTTTCCAGCAGTGGAATCCCAGACTTCCTAGAGAATCCACTGAATTCTCACAACCTAATCTGTGAAATCCTTCTGTTCTTTTTTCTTTTGTCATAATATATACAATTGGAGCACGTGAGGATGAGATAAAGCCAGAGACATTCCTTCAAAACTGAAACCTTTCTGTGAGATTTGCTTCAGCTCCTACTGTAGTCTTCTGCTTTTTATTATTAATCGTTTAACACTTTTTAAAACTTGAAATCAATTTATTCTGAATTTTAGCATATTTTTAGTGGAGAAGTGTTCAAATCTGTCTTCCCTTCTGCTTCCCTGACCTATTGTCGGATTAATTATAGATCAACTTTAGTTTCTGTCTTCAGTACAACGGATCTCGAAACATCAGCTTTCATTCCCAGCACTGGTGCCACCTCCACTTCTCTCTCTTTCCAGGTCTGTGTGAGGAAGCTCCAATGTGACCTGTTTGTCCACATGTTTCTTTCCCAGCCACTGTGAAGGCACACACCTCCCCCTAAACACACATGTGCTAGAACCTCCCAGCCAAATGTCCTCTCAAGGCAATGGATTTTCTTTTTATGAATCTCCATTTTGCTGTGGTTTGACTTGCACCCCTGTGATTCACTTCATCACCCCCAAGAGTTCCAAGAGGGGAAGGAAGGGAGCAGATGAGGAGGTCAACCCTGTGTGTTAACCGATACTGCAGAATATCTGTATTTAACAAGCTCTGGCAAGTGTGAATCATTTTGCACCGAATATGCATGCCTACGCAGTGGTCTTGGCTTCAGATCTCCTGATCATTAGACTCTTCCACCCACAGAAGGGAATTGCAAGGACCACTTAGTAATTTTAGGTCTATAAAAAGTGAAAGGTGCTTTCCTAAACCTTGGAGGAAAGAATGAAAGCCGACAGCTTTGCCCGAGGGCACAGCTGTAGGAGAGTCTCTCATTGCATGTAGTTGGAGGACGTGGCTGATTTTCTCCTCTGGAAGTCTCCTAGAGCAGAGCCTGTGGTCCATCCTTGGATAAACCGGGGCTTTTAATGGCTTTGTTTGGCCATCACAGCCCGAAATGCTCAGGCAGACACTGGAGTCTCCATGAACCCAAAGTGAAACTTTCTCTTGAAGTCTAGCTCCTCATTTCTGCACGTGGTATTCCTTATGTGTTCCTCATCCACCTCAATAGCACACAATGCTCACTGTCATTTTTGAGATAAGACTTGCATTTTACTCTGCTCTTTGCATCTCTTCTCCAGATCCAGCTTCTACCCATCCTTCAGCCTGCAGCAGTCAGGTAGGCTCAGTTATACTGTGGTAACAAGCAACCCCCAAATCTCAGGGGCTCAAAGAAGCTTCTCCATAATATACATGCTCCTCAGAGGCCAGGTGGGAGGGACCTCTATTTTATGTCATCCAAACTCAGAACCCCAGGGTGAGGGAGGTATTGTCAATATTCCCCCCAGTTACTATGAAATGGAAAAGAAGAGAGATGACTCACACACTGGTTTTTGGAGATTTCTCCTGGAATACTCACATGACATTTCCCCTTCACCTCCACTGGCCAAAGAAAGTTGCATGGTCATGCCTGAGTGTAAGGAGATGGAAAAGTTCAATCAGATGAGTCCCTGGAAGAAGACCTGGAGATATTTGGTGAATGGCCCTAATGACTGTCACAGACACAATGTGTATTCCCACCACTCCATGCAGTTGGCCTCCAGATATCAACCCTTCTTACAAAGTCTTAGGATTTCTTATCTGAATCCATATGGCTCATGACATTCTCCTACGTGGAACGTGTCCTTGAGGAGGCATGAGAGTCGTCACAAGCACTGGTTTAAAGCAAGACAAACATGCATTTGGGCCTGGGCACATGCCAGCTGAGTGATCTCTGAGAAGTCTCTAAATGCATCCTGTCTCAGCTTCCTCATCTGTAAAATCAGAAGAATGGTGCTAACTGTATGGTTCAGAGTGCTGACAGAAAATTATTGATAAAGGCACTGCTGGCAAAGGTGTAAGAGCAGAGTGTAAGGAATCCAAAGGAATAATGCTACACCGCAGGTGAGTAATGAGGGGGACAGAAGCATCATCTCCTCAGGCCTGAGCTGGCTCCTAATAGGACTCAAACTCAGAGAGAAAACTTTGTGAAGTATGTGATCTGACAGGAGCTCCGACCTTGGGTCAAGGATCACCGTGGCCCTCGTTGGCGTGCAGAGCAGTAAACACTCACTGACTGAGCTGATGGGAAGCCAGAAGGCAGGAGAGCCTGTGGACTGTACATACAGGTCAGCTCTCCGGGAAACTAAGCAGGTAAATGTGGCTGAGGGTAGCTCTGGAAAGTGAGCAGAAGATCTCTAGCACATTCAATCATTGTGCCTCTGTGAAGGTCACAGTGACCACCAATGATTCTATGGTAAATGTGAATTTGCTTTTTTATTGTACATCACTGCTATGGAGTGTGTCGTTGGTATTCCTGTGGAAACTCAAGGCTTTTATGTTGTATGATTGGTTCTTTCTCAAATGTATATATGATTAATTTGCCTAATATTCTGTAGGGTTCATATTAGTGTACTGAGATCTAATTCAAGTGTCTGGGTTACTCTGCAAAGCTAGCATTTGATCCTTAGTAAAGACTTCCCTATATTCTTTTTGTTGTTGTTTTTAATTTTTTAAATAATCTTTTTATTGAAGTACAGTTGATTTTGTCTTAGTTTCAGGTGTACAGCAAAGTGATTCAGGTCTATGTGTGTGTGTGTGTATACATATATATATATATATTCTTTATCAGATTTTTTCCCTTATAGGTTATTACAAAATATTGAGTTAGTCCCCTGTACTATAGAGTAGGTTCTTGCTAGTTATCTATTTTATATATAGTAGTGTGTCTATGTTAATCCCAAACTCTCAGTTTATCCCTCCCCCACCCATTCCCCTTTGGTAAACATAAGTTTGTTTTCTACATCTGTGGGTCTATTTCTGTTGTAAATAAGTTCATTTGCATCATTCTGTTAGGTTCCACGTATAAGCGACATCATATGATATTTGTCTTTCTCTATCTGGCTTACTTCACTCAGTATGATTATCTCTAGGCCCATTCATATTGCTGCAAATGACATTATTTCATCCTTTTTTATGGCTAATAACATTCTAGTGTGTGTGTGTGTGTGTGTGTGCCACATCTTTATCAATTCATCTGTCGATGGACATTTAGGTTGCTTCCATGTCTTGGCTATTGTAAATAGTGTTGCAATGAACTTTAGAGTGCATGTATCTTCCTGAAAGGGATTAAAGACCTAAATGTAAGACTGGGTACTGTAAAACTCATAGAGGAAAATATAGGCAGAACAGTCTTTGACATAAATCTCAGCAAAATCTCTTTGGATCTGTATCCTAGGGTAACGGAAATAAAAACAAAAATAAACAAATGGCAGCTAATTAAACTTAAAAGCTTTTGCACAGCAAAGAAAACCATAAGCAAAATGAAAAGACAACCTATAGAATGAGTGAAAATATATGCAAATGTTGTGACCGACAAGGGATTAGTTTCCAAAATATACTAACAGCTCATACAGCTTAATATCAAAAACACAAAGAACCCAATCCAAAAATGGGCAAAAGATCTGAATAGATATTACTCCAAAGAAGACATACAGATGGCCAACAGGCACATGAAATCAATGCTCAACATTGCTAATTATTAGAGAAATGCAACTCAAAACTACAGTGAGTTATCGCTTCATATCGGTTGGAATGGCCAAAGTCTACAAATCATAAAAGCTGTAGAGCAGGGGTCTCCAGCCCCCAGGCTGCATGGCAGGAGGGAGCGGCAGGCAAGCAAGTGAAGCTTCATCTGCTGCTCCCAATCGCTCCCCAGCGATTGCATCACCGCCTGACCAACCTCAACCCTCGTCTACGGAAAAACTGTCTTCCATGAAAGCGGTCTCTGGTGCCAAAAGAGGTTGGGGACCACTGCTGCAAAGGGTGTGGAGAAAAGGGAACCCTCTTGCACTGTTGGTGGGAATGTACATCGGTGCACCAACTGTGGAGAACAGTATGGAGGTTCCTTAAAAAACTAAAAATGGAGTTATCATATGATCCAGGGTATATATCTGGAGAAAACTGTAATTCAAAAAGATACATGCACCCCAGTGTTCATTGCAGCAGTATTTACAATTCCCTATATTCCTCTAAGTGTGCTTGGAAGGACCACAGGTATGCAGCGATGAATAGATGACACCTCATACAAGAGAGCCCTCTGGTGGAAATTGGCTGATGTGGACCATTGCTTGCCTGACCCCAGGCCTGGGCTCATATAAAAGAATGAAATGTCTGCTCAGGCCACAGACGGTTTTAAATCCAACTCAACCTCAGTCAAGGGTGTTAGTGCCCCAGAGGTCACATAAGGTTTGATTTTCTTCTTCCCTCGCACTTGGGGAAGGTGGTGCTGGCCCCACTCTGCCTGGTTCCTGCGTAGCTTTGACATGCACAACTCCCAGTAGACAGGTGTGGGTGTATGTAGACTCGGTGCAGCAAACTACCAGCCCCCAGGTGCTGCCTTCCTGAGGGCTGGTGAAGCCTTCCTGGGACTGGATGGATCCTTCCGCCCAGCCAAGTGGGCAGCAGTAGATGGTCAGGCTCAGACAGGAAAGACCCTGACTTCCAAACATCCAGGCATCCACCTGTGGTCCTCCAGCTCAGGCCAGTCTGGGCCCTGTCAAGATCCTGTGGCCAATTACTGAGCTGACCTTGCTGCTGGGCAAATGAACAGCTACCTGGGCAGCCTAGACAGTCCCTGGAATTTTTCAGTTTCCAACATTCACATGGTTGAGACAAGTGTCCACTCCCTCACAGCCTCTTAGCCTGCCAAGAAAGGTCATAACCCAGCAAGCATTGAATATGGCCCTGGTCCCAACCACCACATAGCAGATTGTGGTGTGCTATCCTGTAGGCTTCTGGTTATAATAACCTTGGACATTCATACTCACTGAGAATCAAATGTATGGGAGCAACTGTACCTCCAACCTGGCAGTTTTACACTAAGGCCCAAAGGTCCCAGAGAGCCACATGCATTCATGTCGCCTCCTGAAAGCCGGTCAACTCTGCATTCCCTGGTATGGAATAATCCTTGAGCCTCCCACTGCTTCACTGAGGAATAATTTCTTTACCACCATAGTATTTAGTCTCTGCTCTTTGTAAAGGAGAGAGGAGACTGGATAAATGAGCAAAATTGTTCTTGGGGCATGGGTGAGTAATGTGGCTGGGGGGCAGGTGTGACTCCTGGGCTCCCACCACCAGGGACATCAAAGAGAGCTGTGCCTTTTGCAAGAGGAAGAGCTTCTTGCTGTCGTGGGAGGACAGCAAGAGCACTGGATGGGTGGCTGCAGCCCTGACGCTAAGTCAACGCTGTCAGACCCCACAGCTGAGCAGTGCACTTTCAGAGACATGGAATCTGCTGCTTTCTGCAAGCCAGCCTCTGTTCTCATGCCAAAATCCAGCACCCCAGCTTTCCTTTGGAAACGTCTTACCTGCTTCCAATCCAAACAGTTCCAGAGGGCTGACCCCATCTTCCATCCACAGTGAAGATGGGCATATCATCCACATCTAGCTAATCTCATGTTCCATCCGCTGGGTGCTCTGATGGGTTCAAAGATGATAGTATGACCCAAGCCAGGCCAATGGCATTTAAAGCCATGAATTTCTGTGGAACACAAAGGAAGGAAAAACCTTTTCTAGTAGACTAGACGGTGAGTTGGTGTCAGCTGGAGTTGGTGGAGGCCCTGGATGCAGTGAGACTGTGCCTGTGGATGGGGCCACCCAACGTCACATAGCAGGACATAGGGTTGGAGAGGGAGCAGGTCACACTGTGAGAGTGTGAGCCCCTCGACCTGCCAGGTCCAAACCCACTGTTAAACTCGCCGCATAAAAGTATGAATTTAGGGCTTCCCTGGTGGTGCAGTGGTTGAGAGTCCGCCTGCCGATGCAGGGGACGTGGGTTCGTGCCCCAGTCTGGGAAGATCCCACATGCCGCGGAGCGGCTGGGCCTGTGAGCCATGGCTGCTGAGCCTGCGTGTCTGGAGCCTGTGCCCCCCAATGGGAGAGGCCACAACAGTGAGAGGCCCGCGTACCAAAAAAAAAAAAAGTATGAATTTATCTCTACCATTTACAATACATTAAATTATTTTGCTTCAGTAAGTGTGTCCAGTTCCTTGGAAGCAGAAAAAGCCCTTGCTGACTCATCAGCGTCAAAGGTCTCTGAGTCTCCCCCACATGGTGTCCTCACTGAGCAGGGCCCGACTGCGGAGGTGGCCACACTGGCTGGGCTCAGATCTTAGGGGAGCTGCCGAACATCTCTGTCCCTGTTCCTTCCCTGCCCCAGGAATGAATAACCCCAGAATGATGAGAGGAGAACCAGAAGGGGAAAGAGGTCCCTGGATGGCTAATTGGTTTGTCTATATTTTCTTTACTTTAAGGTCCATCTTGTTAATGTGTGTTTTTACTAAGAAATCACCCATTTCCTCTTGGTTTTCGGTTTGATGTAATAACTTTCTCTTATTTGATTTTTATTTTCTCCTCTCTTCCTAGTTTTCTACATAATTCTTACAACTAACAAACAAATATAAATACCTTACTAGTAACTAAAGTCTGTATTTTTTCCAGTTCCCTTCATTCTCTTTTTCTGTTCCAGGATTCCATCCATGGTACTGCATGATATGTAGTCATCATGACTATTTAAGCTCTTGTTGTCCTTGACAGTTTCTCAGACTCTTTTTGTTTCAATTACCCTGACAGGAGGAAGGCACTATGTGGAACCCACACTTCAGGAGAGGTGTTTTAGCTCCACCTCCTTGAAAGATGGCTGAGTGTCTATATCAATTATTTGGAATTCTCTGGCATAGAAGATTTCTATTTAACCTCATCAGTTCTCAGGAATTCTCCTGCATAGGGGATTTCTATTCAATCCTATTAATAGAATACCTGTGCAATCATTTATTTTTACCAGTGTGGACACGTGGATAGGTAATTTAAACTTCTGGGTATAACCCAGCACTGCAGTATTTGGTTGCTTTGTTTATTCCTGTTTTGGCTATTGATATCCCTTTCATTTGGCCCCCGTTTCCTTTGACATCATTCCGTCTGTGAGTTTTTCTTTTTCCTTCCTGCCTGCGTTGACTACTTCTTACGTCTCATTTCTATGAGACCCCTGTGTGCAGGAATTAAATTTGTTTCTTTTTCTTCTTTTGATCTGTCTTGTGTCAATTTTATTATTAGTTCAGCCACAAGATTTCAAGAAGGATAGAACTCAAGAGTTCTAATATGTGTGCAGGAATATCTCATTGTAGTATTAATTTGTAATTCCCCAGTGGTGTATGATGTTTAATACTCTCTGTATATTTTCTTTGGTCGGGTGACTGTTCATATCTCTACCTATCTTTAATTGGGTTGTGTTAGAGTTTTTTGTATATTTGACACAGAGCCTTTATTAGGTATGTGTTTGCAAATACTTTTTCTCCCATTTTGTGGCTTGCATTTTGATTTTCTGAATAAGGTCTTTCACAGAGTAGAAATCTTTAATTTTTATAAAGTCCACAGTATTCCTTGAACTTTTTTTTTGTGGATAGGCTTTTTGTGCTGTGTGTTAAAACTCAAAGCTCATGATCTACATGACCAAGCCCAAGGACATGTAGATTTTCTTCTCTGTTTTGTTCTATAATTTTGAATAGTTTTGCATTTAAAATTTGTCTATGAAAATTTTTCAGTGAATTGGGGTAAGTTTTAAAGTTTGCATCTACATTCATTTAATTCCATATGGTTTCCAATTAATTGTTCCTTAACTACTTTGGAGAACTTATGGGGTATAGTCTCCAGTTCAGTTTGAATTTGCACAGTTTAATGGATTCAGCAGTTCCACCAGCAGGGGGCAGTGTCTCAAGTGACATGGGAGGGAGGCGCGGCCTGCACTTCCGAGACTGACCAAAAAGTGGCGCTGAGCTCGCCCCCTTCCGAACTACAGTACCTGTGCATTCCCAGCGCAATCAATTCTGAGTGCAGCTGAGAGGGGTACGGGTTCGGGTTAGGGTTCGGGTTAGGGCTCGGGTTAGGGTTTAGGGTTAGGGTTTAGGTTTAGGGACCTCTCCCACGTTAGGGTACAGGTTAGGGTTAGGGTTAGGGTACGGGTGAGGGTTAGGGTTAGTGTACGGGTTAGGGTTAGGGTTCGCGTTAGGGTTAGGGTACGTGTTAGGGTTAGGGTATTTATTAAACCTCTCCCACTCTCTAGATACCACTTAGCACGTAAAGGAATATTATTTCGGGTCCAGCCATGGAGAAGACTTTAGACACTAGGATAAGATAAAGAACACACACATTATAAATACATCACATTAGGATTCTTTTTTGAACTTGTACATTAAAACAGTAGTGCTTAGGAAATCTATTGGAGGAAGAAGCAGTAAAGGGATGTTTTACGGGAATAACATCACAAATTTTCTGTAGAATACACAGATTTTGAGTGGTTAGAAAGTCAAGGAGGAATGCTTTCGTTCTGAAGATATAAACCTTCTTCTAAATTGAGCTGTTATTGGAAGTTAGGAATTTTTTGTTGCTGTTGTATTGCTTTGCGTTTTCATGATTATTCTGCTTGTATCTCCCTTGTTAAACCTTTGATTTGGGGAAGAGTGCCGTTACTGGAAATGAGTTTAAAGAATTATTCTCAGAAACAGAAGGAAATGGTTCTCACAAAAATATTAAGAAATAATCTCTGTACTGGAGTACTAACAGAATTATGATTCAGGGATAATAATTCTATGAAATGTAATTAAACACACAATATATTCTTTTTCTTTTAAATTTCCATTTTTATTTTTTAAAGTACAATTATAATTCAAGTTCTTCATAACAAGTGAAATTTTAAAAGATTAAAGGAAAAGATAATATTTTACCACTTGCCAACCTTTCCCACTCCCTGAAATGACCAGAAAATTTCTCATTTTATCCAGGTGTTCCTTACATCTGGAACATCATGTTTCTCACTGTAGAAAAAAAAATTAGCTCTCACACTTTTTATAGGCTACATAACAATCCATAGAACAGAAGTACCAACTGTTTCAAACTTAGCTTTTTGAAGAACACTCAGGTTACTTTCTGTTTTATTTTGTTTCCCTGCTAATATGTTTTAACCCCAGAAAAATAATACTTAAAATACAAAAATTAAAGAAGTTAAGTTAGGGGTAAGGATTAGGGTTTAGGGTATGGGTTAGGGTACAGGTTAGGGTACGGGTTAGGGTTAGGGTACAGGTTATTATTAGGGTACAGGTTAGGGTATGGTTTAGGGTACAGGATAGGGTATGGGTTAGGGTTAGGGTACGGGTTATGGTTATGGTTAGGGTTAGGCTACGGTTTAGGGTACAGGTTAAGGTATGGCTACGGGTTAAGGTTACAGTACATGTTAGGGTATGGGTTAGTGTTAGCGTACAGGTTAGGATTAAGGTACAGATTAGAGTTAGGTTTAGGGCTAGGGTTAGGGTATGGTTTAGGGGACAGGTTAGGGTATGGCTACGGTTTGGGTTAGGTTACTTGTTAGGGTACGGGTTAGGGTATGTGTTAGGGTTAGAATATGGTTTTAGGGTTAGGGTTAGGGTATGTTTTAGGGTACAGGTTAGGGTACGGCTATGGGTTAGGGTTAGGGTACGTGTTAGGGTAGAGGTAAGGGTACGGATAGGGGTTACAGTTAGGGTACGTGTTAGGGTATGGGTTAGTGTTAGTGTACAGGTTAGGATTAGGGTACGGGTTAGGGTAAGGGTTAGGGTCAGGGTTAGGGTTAAGGTTAAGGAACAGGTACAGTTTAGGGTACAAGTTAGGGTACGACAATGAGTTAGGGTTAGGGTACGTGTTATGGTAAGGGTTAGTGTTAGTGTATGGGTTAGGATTAGGGTACAGGTTAGGGTAAGTGTTAGGGTTAGTGTTAGGAAATGGGTACTGTTTAGGGTACAGGGTAGGGTACAACAACGGGTTAGAGTTAGCGTACGTGTTAGGGTGCGGTTTAGTGTTAGTGTACAGGTTAGGATTAGGGTACGGGTTAGGGTAAGGGTAAGGGTTAGGGTTATGATTAGTGTTAGGAAGCGTGTACAGTTTAGGGTACAATTTAGGGTACGACAACAGGTTAGAATTTGGGTATGTGCTAGGGCACGGGTTAGGGTTAGTGTACAGGTTAGGATTAGGGTATGGGTTAGTGTAAGGGTTAGGGTTAGGGTTAGGGTATGACAACAGGTTAGGCTTAGGGTACTTGTTAGGGTATGGGTTAGTGTTAGTGTATGGGTTAGGATTAGGGTATCAGTTAGTGTAAGGGTTAGGGTTAGGGTTAGAATTAGGGTTCGGGAACGGGTATGGTATAAGGTACAGGTTATGGTATGACAACAGGTTAGGGTTAGGGTACAGGTTAGTGTTGGTGTACGGGTTAGGTTCAGGGTATGGGTTAGGGTAAGGTTTAAGTTTAGGTTTAGGTGTAGAGTTAGGGAACGGGTATGCTTTATGGTACTGGTTAGGGTACAACAGGTTAGGGTTAGGGTACTTGATAGGGGAAGTTTTAGTGTTAGTGTACTGGTTAGGATTAAGGTACAGGTTAGGGTAGGGGTTAGGGTTAGGTTTAAGGTTACGGTTAGGGTTATTGAAAGGGTTAGGGTTAGGGTACAGGTTAGGGTACGACAACGGTTTAGGGTTAGGGTATGTGTTAGGGTACAGGTTAGTGTTAGTGTACAGGTTAGCATTAGGGTAATGGTTAGGGTAAGGCTTAGGGTAAGGGTTAGGGTTAGTGGACGGGTACAGTTTAGGGTACAGGTTAGGGTATGACAACAGGTTAGGGTTAGGGTACGTGTTAGGGTACAGGTTAGTGTTAGTGTACAGGTTAGGATTAGGGTACAGGTTAGGGTATGATTTAGGGTTAGGGTAGGACTTAGGGTTAGGGTACCTATTAGGCTACGGGTTAGTGTTAGTGTATAGTTTAGGATTAGGGTATGGCTTAGGGTAAGGGTTAGGGTTAGATTTAGGGAACGGGTACAGTTTGGGGTACAGATTAGTGTACTACAACGGGTTAAGTTTAAGGTACGGGTTAGGATTAGGGTACAGGTTAGTGTAAGCGTAAGGGTTAGGGTTAAGGTTAGGTTTAGGGTTAGGGTTAGGCAATGGGTACGGTTTAGGGTACAGGTTAGTGTACGACAATGGGTAAGGGTTAGGGTACGTGTTAGGGTACAGGTTAGTGTTAGTGTATGGGTTAGTATTGGGGTACGGGTAGGGTAAGGGTTAGGGTAAGGTTTAGGTTTCGGGTTAGCTTTAGGGAACTGGTACAGTTAAGGGTACAGTTTAGGGTACAACAGCGGGTTAGGATTTGGGTACCTGTTAGGGAATGGGTTAGTGTTAGTGTACGGGTTAGGATTAGGGTATGGTTTAGTGTAAGGGTTACGGTAAGTGTTAGGTTTAGGGTTAAGTTTAGGGAAGGGGTATGGTTTAGGGTACAGGTTACAGTACAACAACTGGTTAGGATTAGGGTACCTGTTAGGGTACGGGTTAGTGTTAGTGTATGGGTTAGGATTAAGGTACAGGTTAGAGTAAGGCTTCGGGTAAGAGTTATGGTTATGGTTAGGGTTAGGGTTAGGGTTAGGGTTAGGGAACGGGTACGGTTTAGGGTACCGGTTAGGGTACGACAATGGGTAAGTGTACCCTTTTTCCTTTCAATGTTTCATATATAGGCCCAGCTATTAGACTGTAGTTAGAGATCCAGATGCAGCAAACCCCGGCCTCCCCAGGAATCTCT
The DNA here is from genome assembly GCF_003031525.2 of Neophocaena asiaeorientalis asiaeorientalis. Taxonomy (NCBI): domain Eukaryota; kingdom Metazoa; phylum Chordata; class Mammalia; order Artiodactyla; family Phocoenidae; genus Neophocaena; species Neophocaena asiaeorientalis. The sequence continues at coordinate 4,328,923 of NW_020174434.1, forward strand.
AAGCTGTCTTCTAGTTTTCGAAGTGGTATGGCTGCAAATGGCTTCTTCCCTTTCTTGCAATGGGCTTCTCCGACCTTCTGTGAGAATGAAGCCCAGGCAGGTCACCTTAGTCTTTGATATTTGAGCCTTTTTATTGGACACCTTCTATCCTTTATTGTCTAGGTAGTTCAGAGGCCTCCTTAGTAGGGCTGGCGATCAGAATGTCGTCTGAGTATTGAAGGAGGGTTCCCTTTTCCAGAGGTAGAACTCTTAGGTCTTTAGCTAACGTTTCCCCAAAGATGGTGTGGGAATTTTTGAACCGTTGGGGCAGGACGGCCCAGCAGTATTGGGTTTTGTTTTGTTTTGTTTGTTTTGTTTTTGTGGTACGCGGGCTTCTCACTGTTGTGGCCTTTCCCATTGCGGAGCACAGGCTCCAGATGCACAGGCTCAGTGGCCATGGCTCACGGGCCCAGCCGCTCTGTGGCATGTGGGATCTTCCCAGACCGGGGCACGAACCCGTGTCCCCTGCATCGGCAGGCAGGCTCTCAACCACTGCGCCACCAGGGAAGACCAGCAGTATTGTTTTTGTTGTATGCTGAGTTCTGCCACTCACAAGCCAAAATTTCTTGTGACTCTTGGACTAATGTAATACAGAAGAAGGCATCATTGAAGTCTAATACAGAATACCATGTCCTGGTGGATGGCAGAATGACCAGCAGGGTGTAGGAATTAGAAACTACTGGATGTATAACCTCGGTGGCTTCACTGACTGTCCTGACATCCTTTACCAGGTCCCCAGCAGCTAACGGGGCTCTCATGGTCAGGCCCCTCCAAGGATATGGGGCTCACCTGGGCAGGTCCACAGCAGCCCATGGGGCTCTCATGGTCAGGTCCCTCCCAGGGTATGGAGCTCACCTGTGCAGCTACCCAGTGGCCCATGGGGCTCTCATGGTCAGGACCCTCCCAGGATACAGAGCTCCCCTGGGCAGGTACCCCGGCAGGGCTGGGCACACAGGAACCGTGCACATAGCCCTCATTGCAGAGAACCCCCAGCTCACCTGTCACTCAGAGCTGACACAGAGCACCTCAGAGCAGGACTTGAACTAACAAACAGCAGATCTGACAGGTCTGTGACCCTGGGCATAACTCTGTGCGGCCTCCCTCTTCCTGGTCTTCCAGAGACTTCCACTGCAGCCAGGGCAGCAGGCCTCTGTCTCCACCCACCATACTTCCTCTCCCTGACTCCTGGGTTTCTCTCATTAGGATAGGGTCTTCTTGAAGTTGTCTCCCACTCATGGGCCAGATAAAATTATTAGAAAACAAGCCAGAGCTTCAGTCCTTTGTGTATCCTGACTCTCAGGAGCCCACACCTGTTCCTTGGACCTGGCCGGTTCATCAAGGTCTATTCTGCAACTGTGGGCCCATGAGGGGTGAGGATTGGCTGACCTGGGCAGCCTGACCCTGCCGGCCAGCTCTCCCCAGGTGTGCCTGGGTTGAGGTCAATATAAACACCGCTCCAGGCAGCAAGAGCCCCTGCAGCTGTGCCTGACACCATATTCTCTGCCCCGTCAGCAGTGTCGGGGCTGGGCTGGTGGGTGGGAGTGAGGGGCCATGACTTTGTGGGTGGCCCGGTGTAAGTGGGGCTCTGCTGGACTTTCTGCAGGAGTTGCCAGGCTGCCACCTGCTAAAGAAGAGGATGTGTCACCCATACCTGCCGCTGGAATTTCTCCCCGGGCAGAGGTGAGGAAGGAGAAAAGCACTGGGGGCCTGCTTCCCATCAGTCAGGGAAATGGAAAGCTTCCAGAAGAGCGCCTGGGGCCTGGACCATCCTGGCTGGCCTGCAGGCACCAAGTCAGACGGCGTGCTGTCGCTGGTATGGCTCCACGGCCCCTCCTGTAGGCTTTCAAGTCCTTGTACATATTCAGGTGCTTTACCTGGGAAGGACTGTTTTATTTTTTTAAATTTTATTTATGTATTTTAATTTTTGAATTTTATTTATTATTTTATACAGCAGGTTCTTATTGGTTATCTATTTAATACATATAAATGTATACATGTCAATCCCAATCTCCCAACTCATCCCACACCCTCCCATGACTTTCCCCCCTTGGTGTCCATATATTTGTTCTCTACATCTGTGTCTCTATTTCTGCCCTGCAAACTGGTTCATCTGTACCATTTTTCTAGGTTCCACATATATGCATTAATATACAATATTTGTTTTTCTAGCTTACTTCACTCTGTATGACAGTCTCTAGATCCATCGACGTCTCTACAAATGACCCAATTTCATTCCTTTTTGTGGCTGATTAATATTCCATTTTATATATGTACAACATCTTTATCCATTCATCTGTCTGTGGGCATTTGGGTTGCTTTCATTACCTGGCTATTGTAAATAGTGCTGCAATGAACATTGTGGTGAATGTGTCTTTTTGATTTATGGTTTTCTCTGGGTATATGCCCAGTAGTGGGATTGCTGGATTATATGGTAATTCTAATTTTAATTTTTAAAGGGACCTCCATATTGTTCTCCATAGTGACTGTATCAACTTACATTCCCACCAATAGTGGAAGAGGGTTCCCTTTTCTCCACACCCTCTCCAGCATTTGTTCTTTGTAGATTTTCTGATGATGCCCATTCTAACAGGTGTGAGACGATACCTCATTGTAGTTTGATTTGCATTTCTCTAATAATTAGTGATGTTGAGCAGCTTTTCATGTGCATCTTGGCCATCTCTATGTCTTCTTGGAAGAAATGTCTATTTAGATCTTCTGCCCATTTTTGTATTTGGTTGTTTGTTTTTCTAATATTGAGCTGCATGAGCTGTTTATATATATTGGAGATTAATCCTTTGTCCATTGATTCATTTGCAAATATTTTCTCCCATTCTGAGGGTTGTCTTTTCATCTTGTTTGTAGTTTCCTTTGCTTTGCAAAAGCTTTTACATTTCATTAGGTCCCATTTGTTTAGTTTTCTTTTTTATTGCATTACTCTAGGAGGTGGATAAAAAAGATCTTGCTGTGATTTATGTCAGAGTATTCTTCCTATGTTTTCCTCTAAGAGTTTTATACTGTCTGGTCTTACATTAAGGTCTCTAATCCATTTTGAATTTATTTTTGTGTATGGTGTTAGGGAGTGTTCTAATTTCATTCTTTTACATGTAGCTGCCCATTTTTCCCAGCACCACTGATTGAAGAGACTGTTTTTTCTCCATTGTATAGTCTTGCCTCCTTTGTCATAGATTAGTTGACCATAGGTGTATAGGTTTATCTCTGGGCTTTCTTTTTTTTTCTTTTTTTCCTTTTACACCTTTATTGGAGTACAATTGCTTTACAATGGAGTGTTAGTTTCTGCTGTATAACAAAGTGAATCAGCTATACATATACATATATCACCATATCCCCTCCCTCTTGCATCTCCTTCCCACCCTCCGTATTCCACCTCTTTAGGTGGGCACAAAGCACCGAGCTGATCTCCCTCTGCTATGTGGCTGCTTACCAGTAGCTATCAATGTTACATTTGGATGTCCATGCCACTCTCTCACTTCGTCCCAGCTTACCCTTCTCCTTCCCTGTGTCCTCAAGTCCTTTCTCTACGTCTGTGTCCTTAATCCTGTCTTGCCCCTAGGTTCTTCATAAACTTTTTTTTTCTTTAGATTCCACATATCTCTGTTAGCCTACGGTATTTGTTTTTCTCTTTCTGACTTACTTCACTGTGTAGGACAGACTCTAAGTCCATCCACCTCACTACAAGTAACTCAGTTTTGTTTGTTTTTATGGCTGAGTAATATTCCATTGTATGTATGTGCCACATCTTCTTTATCCATTCATCCATGCTTCCATGTCCTGGTTATTGTAAATAGAGCTGCAATGAACATTGTTGTACATAACTCTTTTTGAATTATGGTTTTCTCAGGGTAAATGCCCAGTAGTTGGATTGCTGATCGTATGGTACTTCTATTTTTAGTTTTTTAAGGAACCTCCATACTGTTCTCCCTAGTGGCTTTATCAATTTACATTCCCACCAACAGTGCAAGAGCGTTCCCTTTTCTCCAGTAAATCTCTCTCCAGCATTTATTGTTTGTAGATTTTTTGATGATTGCCATTCTGACTGCTGGGAGGTCATACCTCACTATAGTTTTGATTTGTATTTCTCTAATGATCAGTGATGTTCAGCATCCTTTCATGTGTTTGTTGGCAATCTGTATATCTTCTTTGGTGAAATGTCTGTTTAGGTCTTCTGCCCATTTTTGGATTGGGTTGTTTGTTTTTGTGATATTGAGCTACATGAGCTGCTTGTAAATTTTGGAGATTAATCCTTTGTCTTTTGCTTCATTTGAAAATATTTTCTCCCATTCTGAGGGTTGTCTTTTCGTCTTGTTTATGTTTTCCTTTTCTGTGCAAAAGCTTTTAAGTTTCATTAGGTCCCATTTGTTTATTTTTGTTTTTATTTCCATTTCTGTAGGAGGTGGGTCAAAAAGGATCTTGCTGTGATTTATGTCATAGAGTGTTCTGCCTAAAGAGTGTTCCTTCCCCTGAAAATTTCTGAAGAGTTTGAGAAGGTTGGGTGTTAGCTCTTGTCTAAATGTCTGATAGAATTCACATCTGATGCCATTTGGTTCTGAACTTTTGTTTGTTGGAAGATTTTTAATCACAGTTTCAATTTCATTACTTGTGATTGGTCTGTTGGTATTTTCTATTTCTTCCTGGTTCATTCTTGGAAGGTTATACCTTTCTAAGAATTTGCCCATTTCTTCCAGGTTGTTCATTTTTTTGGCATAGAATTGCTTGTAGTATGATTTCTCCATCAAATCTGAATGAGATCCTTGCTGGTTGGAGTACTCTTGGTGGTAGGTTCTTCCCTTTCATCACTTTAAATTTATCATGTCACTCCCTTCTGGCTTGTAGATTTTCTGCTGAGAAATCAGTTGTTAACCTTATGGGAGTTCTGTTGTATATCATTTGTCATTTTTCCCTTGTTGCTTTCAATAATTTTTCTTTGTCTTTAATTTTTGTCAATTTGATTACTGTGTGTCTCGGCATTTTTCTCCTTTGGTTTATCCTGCATGGGACTCTCTGTGCTTTGTGGACTTCGGTGGCTATTTCTTTTCCCATGCTAGGGAAGTTTTCGACTATAAACTCTTCAAATATTTTCTCGGGTCCTTTCTCTCTTCTCCATCTGGGACCCCTATAATGCGAATGTTGTTGCATTTAATGTTGTCCCAGAGGTCTCTTAGGGTGTCTTCATTTATTTTCATTCTTTTTCTTTATTCTGTTCCACGGCAGTGATTTCCACCTTTCTGTCTTCCAGGTCACTTATCCGTTCTTCTGCCACAGTTATTCTGCTACTGATTCCTTTTAGTGTATTTTTCATTTCAGTTATTGTATTGCTCATCTCTATTTGTTTGTTTTTTAATTCTTCTAGGTGTTTGTTCCTTAATTCTTCTAGGTCTTTGTTAAGCATTTCTTGCCTCTTCTCGATCTTTGCCTCCATTCTTTTTCCAAGGTCTTGGATCATCTTCACTATCATTATTCTGAATTCTTTTACTGGAAGGTTGCCTATCCCCACCTCATTTCATTGTTTTTCTAGGGATTTATCTTGTTCCTTGATCTGGTATAAAGTCCTCTGCCTTTTCATTTTCTCTATCTTTCTGTGAACGTGGTTTTCCTTCTACAGGCTGCTGTAGTTCTTCTTGCTTCTGCTGTCTGCTCTCCAGTGATTGAGTCTATCTTAGAGGCTGTGCAAGCTTCCTTATGGGAGGGACTGGTGGTGGGTTGAGCCAGGTGTTGCTCTGGTGGGCAGAGTTTTAATCTGCTTGTCTGTGGATTAAATAAAATTTAATAAAAAGTTTAATCCGCTTGTCTGCTGATGCATGCGGCTGGGTTCCCTCCCTGTTGGTCGTTTGGCCTGAGGTGACCCAGCACTGGAGGCTACCTTGCTCTTGGTGGGGCTAATGGTGGACTCTGGGAGGGCTCATGCTAAGGAGTATTTCCCAGAACTTCTGCTGCCAGTGTCGTTGTCCCCATGGTGAGACACAGCCACTCCCCGCCTTTGCAGGAGACCCTCTAAAATTAGCAGGTATGTATGGTCATTCAACTACGGGGTGACTGCTCCTTCCTCTGGGTCCTGATGTGCAAACTACTTTGTGTGTGCCCCCCCCCCCAGAGTGGAGTCTCTGTTGAGACTCTGAGTCTCTGAGTGCAGTTGAGACTCTGAGACTCAGAGTGGAGTCGCACAGACTCTGGGTCCTGTGAAGCTTCGATGCTTTGTGGTTCTAGAAATCCTATAGGAGACGGTCCACAGCAGGTGAAGCTAACGCTGTCGGTAGAGATGGTGAAGCCAAAGATCTGCAGTTCTGACTAGAGGTCCTGATGTATATACAGGACAAAATTATCTCGTGTGAATGTAGTTCAGGCACGTTTAAGATGAATGCAGTCATGTTAATGCCTAACATTTTCTATCTTGTGCTTCTCCTCAGGGACCCCCTCCTCAGTTCCTGAGGCTCCAGTAGGTCATCTACAGGGGAATGGAGAGTGAGCTCTGTCCAGTCTGAGCCCTGAGTTACCCTGTGTGTATCTTAGGATACTTTGTATTTCTGTGGTGGCTGTTGTAACATCATCTCTTTCATTTCTGATTTATTTGGACCCTCTCTTTTTTTAAAGAAACGTACTACTATTGTCTTTTATTCTTTACAGAAGTTTAATAAGTGTTTGATCTACTACCCTTACTCTATGTATACTTTTTGCAGTGAGATTTTTACTTTTGTTTGCTTGTTACTATCAATAATTAGTGAGACTTCTTTTAAGCTACTTTCAACATTGCTTATAAAGCTGCTTTATTAGTGATGACAGAGCTTTAATGGAAGTCGTGTTCTGGTTGTAAATTAGAATTCAATGTGCCAGCAAAAAGCCCCTTAAGTTTATATCTCATTGCTTCTTGTTCTTTTTTTAATTTTTTATCGCAGAAAATTTGATTACAATGTTTTGTTTGTTCTAGGTGTGCAAGATGTGGTTCTTTTACACATATACATGTATCTATACTTCTTCAGATCGTTTTCTCATGTAGGTTATGACACAATGTTGAGTAGTCTTCTCTTGGTATTCCGTAGGTCTTTGGTGATTATATATTTCACATGTGTTTCTATATCTATGTTAACCCCAATATCCTAATGTATCCAATCCTCACACCTTTCCATTTGGTGAACCATAACTTTGTTTAATGAATTTGTGATTGCCTTTCTCTGTGGAAACATCTTCATTGGTATCAATTTTTAGCTAACACCTACAAGTGATATTATAGGATATGTGTCTTTTGCTGTCTGACTTAGTACAATTTGCCTGATTACCTCTGGAATCATCTACGGTGATGCAAATGGTATTGTTTCATTTTTTTCCTTGGCTAATATTCCATCTGTACATGTACCAGTTCTTCTTTGTCCACTCACCTCTTGATGGACTTTTTGGTTGCCTCCATGTCTTGGCTATTGTAATACTGCTGCACTGCACATTTGCCTGCCTGTGTCTTTCCAATTCTGTCTTCTTATGTTATAGGCCCAGGAGTGGGCCTCCTGTATCATATGGTATCTTAGGGTTTACCTTTTAAATGCACCACAATTCTGTTCTTATTAATGGCTGTTTCCAGGTTGCATCTCATTTAAACTTGAGGGTATGCATTTCTCCACAACAGCTTCAGCATTTATTGCTTGTAATTTTCTTGCTGATGGATATTCTGACTGGTGTGAGCTGATACCTCTTTGTGGTTGAATTTGCATGTGACTCATAATCCATTGAAATTGAGCTTTAATGCATGTCCTTTTTATTTTTCAAACAGTGATTACAGCTTAGTTCTTCAAAGTGTTTTCTTAAAGTATGTGTCACATCTTGAAATTTATTGGCCATTACCTCCCTCAAGACATTTTGAGGGCAGGTTTCATTTACAGCCCTGCAGTACTTGTTCACATGAAGTGACCATTAGCACAGGCTTTAAAGCTGCTTTTGCAGGTAACGGCCAGAGTGAAGCAGCCTTTCTTCGTTCCCCATGCTTGTCCTAGGGAAACAGACCTTCCAGCCAGTGGTCTTCCTCGGTTATAAATTAGAGTGGAATGTGCCCGGATAAACCCCCAAAAGCTGATGTCTCCTTACTTTTGTTTGTTTTTTAAATTTAATTT
>NW_020174434.1:4339465-4366305 GCF_003031525.2 Neophocaena asiaeorientalis asiaeorientalis
TAGGTCTTTGGTGATTATATATTTCACATGTGTTTCTATATCTATGTTAACCCCAATATCCTAATGTATCCAATCCTCACACCTTTCCATTTGGTGAACCATAACTTTGTTTAATGAATTTGTGATTGCCTTTCTCTGTGGAAACATCTTCATTGGTATCAATTTTTAGCTAACACCTACAAGTGATATTATAGGATATGTGTCTTTTGCTGTCTGACTTAGTACAATTTGCCTGATTACCTCTGGAATCATCTACGGTGTTGCAAATGGTATTGTTTCATTTTTTTCCTTGGCTAATATTCCATCTGTACATGTACCAGTTCTTCTTTGTCCACTCACCTCTTGATGGACTTTTTGGTTGCCTCCATGTCTTGGCTATTGTAATACTGCTGCAATGCACATTTGCCTGCCTGTGTCTTTCCAATTCTGTCTTCTTATGTTATAGGCCCAGGATTGGACCTCCTGTATCATATGGTATCTTAGGGTTTACCTTTTAAATGCACCACAATTCTGTTCTTATTAATGGCTGTTTCCAGGTTGCATCTCATTTAAACTTGAGGGTATGCATTTCTCCACAACAGCTTCAGCATTTATTGCTTGTAATTTTCTTGCTGATGGATATTCTGACTGGTGTGAGCTGATACCTCTTTGTGGTTGAATTTGCATGTGACTCATAATCCATTGAAATTGAGCTTTAATGCATGTCCTTTTTATTTTTCAAACAGTGATTACAGCTTAGTTCTTCAAAGTGTTTTCTTAAAGTATGTGTCACATCTTGAAATTTATTGGCCATTACCTCCCTCAAGACATTTTGAGGGCAGGTTTCATTTACAGCCCTGCAGTACTTGTTCACATGAAGTGACCATTAGCACAGGCTTTAAAGCTGCTTTTGCAGGTAACGGCCAGAGTGAAGCAGCCTTTCTTCGTTCCCCATGCTTGTCCTAGGGAAACAGACCTTCCAGCCAGTGGTCTTCCTCGGTTATAAATTAGAGTGGAATGTGCCCGGATAAACCCCCAAAAGCTGATGTCTCCTTACTTTTGTTTGTTTTTTAAATTTAATTTTTACTGGAGTAATATTCCATTGTGTATATGGGCCACTTCTTGGTGCATTCCTCTGTTGATGGACATTTTCGTTGCTTCCAAGTATTGGCTATATTAAATATTGCTGGAGTGCAAGATTGCCAGCCTGTGACTTTTTGATTCTCATTTTCTCAGGTGATAGGCCCAGAAGTGGGTGTGACCGATTGACTAGTAGCTCAATGTTTACCTTTTCAAAGCACCTCCATTGTGTTTTCATTAGTGGCTCTTACCACGTCCCCCTTAGAACCGAGGGTACGAATTTCTCCACAATCCCTTCACCATTTATAGTTTGCAGCATTTTTGCTAATGACCATTCTGACTGCTGTGACCTGATAGGGTTTTGTAATTTGCGTTTGCATGTCTTTAAAAATTCCTAAAATTCATCATTGTTCCACGCCTTATTCTGGAAGTTGTGTTCCTAGTTTGTAAGATAGAATGGAATGTGCCAGGAGGAACACCCATAAGTTTATGTCTCATTACTTCTTGGTCTTTAAAATTTATTTAATCGGGGTAATGATTAGATATTGTTTGTCCAGGTGTACACAATCTGGTTCATTTGTACAATATATATGTCTATTCATGTTCAGATCCTCTTCCCATGTAAAATATTAGAGAGTGTTCCGTAGACCTCCCTTGCTATATGGTCGGTCTTTTTGATATATGTATTTAATAATAGATAATAGTTTTAGATTTTATCTAATAGTTTTAGATAATAGTTTGTTTTCTGAGTCTGTGAGTGTCTTTCTCTGTGGAAATATGTTCATTTGTGTTAGTTATTAGATAACGCCTATAAGTGATATAATAGGATATAGGTCTTTTGCTTTCTGACTTACCTCATATTCTGTGATTATCTCCAAGCTCATCTATGGCACCTCAAATAGCAGTGTTTCATTGTTTTCCATGGCTAATATTCTATTGTGTACGTGGACCACTTCTTCTTTATCCATTCATCTGTTGATGGACATTTTGGTTGCTTCACTGTCTTGGCTATTGTGAATAAGGCTGCAGTGCAGCTTTTGCAGCCTCTGTCTTCTGGATGCTGGTCTTCCCAGGGGAGAGGCCCAGTGGTGTGACTGCTGGATTGAATGGTACCTCAATTTTCGCTTTTAATTGCATCTCCTTTCTGTTCTCATCATTGGCTGTTACCACTTTACATCTTACCAGCAGCTAGAGGGTACACAGTTCTCTAAAACCCCTTCAGAAATTATTGTTTGTAGACTTTTTGCTGATGGTCAGTTGACTGGTGTGAGTTGAAACCTTTTTGTAGATTAGATTTGCATGAGTTTAATAATTCCTGACGTTGAGCTTTTACCCATTTTCCTTTTTTTTTTTAAAGAGAGTGAGTCAAACTTACCTCTTCATACTATCTTCTTGAAAAATTTGCCAGTTTTGAATTTCATTGTCCATCCCCTGCCTCAGCACCATTGTTTAGGGCAGGTGTCCTTTACACCTCTGAGTCCTTGTGAATGTTAAGAGACCATGAGCTGTGGGCTTAAAGCCGCTCTTGCGGTAAACGGCCATAAGGCGGCAGAATTTCTACATTTCCAACTCTGGGATTTTGGGCAGCAGAGCCTTCCTGGAAATCCTGTTAGTAGGCTGCAAATTAGATTGGAATGTGCCAGGGCACATCCCCAAGAGCTTATATCTCCTTACTTCTTGTTTGTTTTTTAAATTTAAGTTTTATTAATTATCAGAGCAAATTTGATAAAAATATTTTGTTTCTCCTAGATGTACAGAATCTGGTTCATTATATCTATGTATCTGTCTATTTATCTTTGGATTCTTTACAGTGTAGGTTATTACAGAGTGTTGAGTAGACCTCTCTTGGTATTCCATAGGTATTTTGTGATTATATATTTCATATGTATTAGTACATGTCTGTTAACCCCCATATCGTAATTCATACATTCCTTACACTTTTCCATTTGGTTAAACCTAACTTTTCTTTTCTTAATCCATGCTCTTCCTTCTCTTGTAAATAAGTTCATGGGTATCAATTTTTAGGTAACACCTATAAGTGATGTCATAGGATATCTGTCTTTCACTTTCTTTCTTTAATTTGAGTGATTATCTCTAGGTCCTTATATAGTGGTGCAAACGGCACTGTTTCATTGTTTTCCATGGCTAATATTCCATTGCTTACATGGATCACTTCCTCTTTGTGCATTTTTCTGTTGATGGACATTTTGGTTTCTTCCAAATTTTGGCTATGTTAAATGTTTCTGCAGTGCAGGATTGCCAGCCTGTGTCTTTTCCATTCTGCTCTGCTCAGGTGATAGGCGCATCAAAGGACATACCAGATCACATGGTAGCCCAATTTTTAACACTTAAACGCACCTCCATTATGTTCTCACTACTGGCTGTTACCAGTTTACATCCCCCCAGCAGCCAGAGGGTACACAGTTCTCTGAAACCCCTTCAGCATTTATTCTTTGTAGACTTTTTGCTGAAGAACATTCTGACGGCTGTGAGGTGAACATTTCTGTAACTGGATTTGCATGGCTTTATTAGTTGCTGATGTTGCACATTTTCCAATTCCCTTTTATTTTAAAGAAACAAAAAGAAAAGACAAAATGTGCATAAAATAGGCCTCTTGAAATTGTCTTCTTGAAATGTTGACGTCTTTTGAATTTTCTTGTCGATTTACGACCCCAGGATTTTTTTTGATGGCAGGTGTCATTTACAGGCCTGCAATTATTTTGAATATTAAGTGACCATTACCGCTGTTGTGTGAAACGACCAGAAGGCGGCAGCACTTCTCCTTACCGAATCTGCTTACTAGGGCAACAGAGCCATAATGGAAGTTGTGTTGCAGGTTGTAAATTAGAACGGAATGTGCCAGGAAAAGCCCCTTAATATTATGTCTCATTACTTCTTGTTCGTTTTTTTAATTTAATTTTTATTCTTTATCACAGCAAATTAGATTGCAATGTTTTGTTTGTTCTAGGTGTGCAAGATGCGGTTCTTTCACACATATACATATATCTATTCTTCTTCAGATCCTTTTCCCATGTAGGTTATGACACAATGTTGAGTAGTCTTCTCTTGGTATGCCATAGATTTTTGGTGATTATATATTTCACATGTGTTTGAATTGTTAACCCCAATATTGTAATTTTTAACCCCAACTGTTAACCCCAATATTATAACCTCAATATTAACCCCAATATTCACCCCAATATTTTAACCCCAATTGTTAACCCCAATATGATATATTTCACATGTGTTTGAACTGTTAACCCCAATATTGTAATGTATCCAATCCTCACACCTTTCCATTTGGTGAACCCGAAGTTGGTTTAATGAATCTGTGATTGCCTTTCTCTCTGGAAATATCTTCATTGGTATCAATTTTTAGGTAACACCCATAAGTGATATGATAGGATATGTGCCTTTCACTTTCTTACTTACTACCAGTTGCATGATTACCTCTAGATTCCTCTATGGTCCTGCAAATGTCATTGTTTCATCTTTTTCCTTGGCTAATATTCCATCTCTACATGTACCAGTTCTTCTTTGTCCACTCATCTCTTGATGGACGTTTTGGTTGCTTCCATGTCTTGGCTATTGTAATACTTCTACAGTGCAGATTTACCTGCCTGTGTCTTTCCAATTCTGTCTTCTTAGGATATAGCCCAAGAAGTGGGCCTGCTGGATCATATAGTAGCTCAAGGTTTACCTTTTAAAGGCACCTCCATTCTGCTCCCATTAGTGGCTCTTAGCAGGTTACGTCACACTTCAAATTGAGGGTATGCATTTCTCCAAAACCTCTTCAGCATTGATCGTTTGTAGTTTTTTTGCTGATGGTTATTCTGAGTGTTGTGAGCTGATATCTCTTTGTGGTTGGATTTGCATGTGTCTCAAACTCCCTTGAAATTGAGCTTTTAGGCATGTCCTTTTATTTTTCAAACTGTTTTTCATCTGTAATAAAAAAAAGATGTATTTTTATTACACATGAAAAATCTGTAATAATTTTATTATTACATAAAATGTAATAATATTTTACATGATGACTTCTTCAAATTGTTGAAGAATGACTTCTTCAACAGATGACTTCTTGAAATTGTTTTCTTGAAGTATGTGCCACATTTTGAAATGTTTTGGCCTTTACATGCATCAAGACATTTTAAGGGCAGGTTGCATTTGCAGCCCTGCAGTACTTGTGCATATGAAGTGCCCATTAGCACATATTTCAAAGCTGCCGTTGCAGGTATCAGCCAGAGGACGGCAGCATTTCTATGTTTCCCACTCTTGTACCGAGGGAAGCAGACCTTCCTACCAGTGGTGTTCTTCAGTTATAAATTAGAGTGGAATGTGCCCTGATATACCCCCAAAAGCTTATGTCTCCTTACTTATGTTTGTTTTTTAAATTTAATTTCTGTTTTTCTAGTGGAGTAATATTCCATTCTGTACATGGACCACTTCTTCTTTGTGCATTCCTCTGTTGATGGACATGTTCATTGCTTCCAAGTGTTGCCTATGGTAAATATTGCTGGAGTGCAGTATCGTCAACCTGTGACTTTTATTATTATTATTTTTTAGCAGTACGCGGGCCTCTCACTGTTGTGGCCTCTCCCGTTGCGGAGCACAGGCTCCGGACACGCAGGCTCAGCGGCCATGGCTCACCGGCCCAGCCACTCCGCACCACATGGGATCCTCCCAGACCGGGGGGCACGAGCCCATGTCCCCTGCATCGGCAGGCAGACTCTCAACTACTGCGCCACCAGGGAAGCCCCAGCCTGTTGTGACTTTGGATTCTCATTTTCTCAGGTGATAGGCCCAACAGTGGGTATGATTCATTGACTCGTAGCTCAATGTTTATCTTTTCAAAGCGCGTGCATTGTGTTTTCATTAGTGGCTCTTACCACGTCCCAATTAACACCGAGGGTATGTATTTTTCCACAAACCCTTCAGCACTTATTGTTTGCAGAATGTTTGCTCATGGCCATTCTGACTGGTGTGAGCTGATAGGTTTTTGTAATTTGGATTTGCATGTCTTTAATAATTCCTAATATTCAGCATTTTCCCACACCTTTCTCTTTTATTTAGAAATAAAAAGTGTGAGTACAATATACCTCTTGAAATTGTCTTGTTGGAAGGTTGCCCTCTTTTGAATTTTGTGGTCGATTTTCGACTCCAGGATTTTTTTGAGGGCAGGTGTCATTTACAGGCCTGCAACGAGTGTAAATATTTAGTGACCATTAGCACTGGGTTTAACGCTGCTGTGGTGAGAAATGGCCACAAGGCGGCAGCATTTCTCCATTCCCAAATCTGGTTTCTAGGGCAGCAGAGCCTTTCTGGAAGTCCTGTTACTAGGTTGTAAATTAGAATGGAATGTGCCAGGGGAAAGCCCCTGAAGTTTATGTCTCATTACTTCTTGTTCGTTGTTTTAATTGTTTTAATCGGGGTAATGAGTAGAATACAGTTTGTCCAAGGTGTACACAATCTGGTTCATTCATACATCATAAATATCTATTCATGTACAGATCCTTTTCCCATGTAAAGGATTACAGAGTGTTCTGTACACCTCCCTTTCTATGTGCTCGGGCTTTTTGGTATGTGCACTTAATCTGTATTTGTATAGGTATGGTAAACCTAATCTTAATTTATACATTGCCACCACCTTTCCTTTTAGATACTCACAGTTTGTTTTTTAAGTCTGTATGTGTCTTTCTCTGTGGAAATATGTCCATTTTTGTCAGTTGTTAGGTAACACCTATAAGTGATATCATAGGATATATGTCTTTTTCTTTCCAACTTACCTCATGTTCTGTGATTATCTCTAGGCTCATCTATGGTACCTCAAAGAGCAGTGTTTCATTGTTTTCCATGGCTAAAGTTCCATTATGTACATGGACCACTTCTTTATCCTTTCATCTGTTGATGGACATTTAGGTTGCTTGCATGTCTTGGCTATTGTGAGTAAGGCTGCAGTGCAGCTTTTGCAGCCTCTGTCTTCTGGATTCTGGTCTTCCCAGGTGAGAGGCCCAGCAGTGGGCCTGCTGCATCAAATGGTAGCTCAATATTTACTTTTAAAGGCAACTCCTTTCTGTTCTCATTATTGGCTGTTACTACTTTATATCTCACCAGCAGCTAGAGGGTACACAGTTCTCAAAAATCACTTCAACATTTATTGTTTGCAGACATTTTGTTGATGGTCAGCCGACCTGTGTGAGTTGAAACCTTTTTGCAGGTTAGATTTGCGTGAGTGTAATAATTCCTGAGGTTGAGCTTTTATCCGTTTTCCTTTTTTTTTAAAGACAGTGAGTAAAACCTACATCTTCACACTATCTTCTTGAAAAATTTGCCTGTTTTGAATTTTGTTGGCCATACCCTACCTCAGGACATTTTTTGAGGGCAGGTGTCCTTTACCGCCCTGAGTCCTTGTGAATGTTAAGTGACCATTAGCTGTGGGTTTAAGATCGCTCTTGCGGGAAACGACCACAAGGCAGCAGCATTTCTACATTTCCAACTCTGGGTTTTTGGGCAACAGAGCCTTCCTGGAAATCATATTAGTAGGCTTCAAATTAGAGTGGAATGTGCCAGCGCAAACCCCCAAGAGCTTATATCTCCTTACTTCTTGTTTGTTTTTTAGTTTAATTTTTATTAGGTATCAGAGCAAATTTGATAAAAATGTTGTTTCTCCTAGGTGTACAGAATCTGGTTCATCATATCAATGTATCTGTGTATTCATCATTGGATCCTTTCCCGTGTAGGTTATTAGAGTGTTGAGTAGACCTCTCTTGGTATTCCATACGTGTTTTGTGATTGTATATTTCATATGTGCTAGTACATGTCTGTTAACCCCCATATCGTAATTCATTCATTCCTTACACCTTTCCAATTTGTTAAACGTAATTTTATTTTTTTGGCCATGTTTTTCCTTCTCTTGGAAATAAGTTCATGGGTATCAATTTTTAGGTAACACCTAGAAGTGATGTTATAGGATATCTGTCTTTCAGTTTCTTTCTTACTTCAAGTTGGGTGATTATCTCTAGGTCTTTATATGGTGGTGCAAATGGCACTGTTTCATTGTTTTCCGTGGATAATATTCCATTGTGTACATGGACCATTTCTTCGTTGTGCATTTTTCTGTTCATGGACATTTTTGTTTCTTCCAAGTCTTGGCTATGTTAAATGTTCCTGCAGTGCAGCTTTGCCAGTCTGTGTCGTTTTCATTCTGGTCTGCTCAGGTCATAGGCGCATCAAAGGAACTACCAGACCACATGGGAGCTCAATTTTTACCTTTAAACGCACTTCCATTATGTTCTCACTACTGACTGTTACTAGTTTACATCCCCCCAGCAGCCAGAGGGTACACAGTTCTCTCAAACCACATCAGCATTTATTCTTTGTAGACTTTTTGCTGATGGTCAGTCGACTGGTGTGAGTTGAAACCTTTTTGAAGATTAGATTTGCATGAGTCTAGTAATTCCTGAGGTTGAGCTTCTATCCATTTTCCTTTTTTTAACAAGAGAGTAAGTCAAACTTAGCGCTTCATACTACCTTCTTGAAAATGTTGCCTTCCTTGAATTTTTTTTGCCATTCCTCACCTCAGGACACTTTGTGAGGGCAGGTGTCCTTTACAGCCCTGAGTCCTTGTGAATGTTAAGTGACCATTAGCTGTGGGTTTAAAGCCGCTCTTGCGGGAAACGGCCACAAGGCGGCAGCATTTCTACATTTCCACCTCTGGGTTTTTGGGCAACAGAGCCTTCCTGGAAATCCTGTTAGTAGGCTGCAAATTAGAGTGGAATGTGCCAGGGCACACTCCCAAGAGCTTATATCTACTTACCTCTTGTTTGTTTTTTAAATTTAATTTTTATTTATTATCAGAGCAAATTTGATAAAAATGTTGTGCTTGCTCTAGGTGTACAGAATCTGGTTCATTATATCTATTCATTTTTGGTTCCTTTCCCGTGTAGGTTATTACAGAGTGATGAGCTCAATTCTTAACCTTAAACGCACCACCATTCTCTTCTCACTACTGACTGTTACCAGTTTACGTCCCAGCAGCAGCTAGAGGGTACACAGTTCTCTAAAACCCTTTTAGCATTCATGTTTTGTAGACTATTTTGCTGATGATCATTCTGACGGTGGTAAGGTGAACGTTTTTGTAGATTGGATTTGCATGGCTTTATTAGTTCCTGGTATTGAGCATCATTCCATGCAATTTTTTAAAACAAAAAGAAAAAGAAAGAAAAGACAAAATGTGCGCAAAATATGCCTCTTGACGCTGTCTTTTTGAAATGTTGACGTTGACGTTGACGTCTTTTGAATTTTCTGGTCTATTTACGACCCCAGGAATTTTTTGAGGTGTCCTTTACAGTCCTGCACATATTTTGAATATTAAGTGACCATTAGCGCTTGGTTTAAAGTGTTAAGGAACAGGTACAGTTTAGGGTACAGGATAGGGAACAACAAAGGGTTAGGGTTAGGGTACGAGTTAGGGTATAGTTTAGTGTTAGTGAATGGGTTAGGATTAGGGTATGGTTTAGGGTAAGGTTTAGGGTTAGGGTTAGGGAACGGGTATGGTTTGGGGTACAGTTTAGGGTATGACCACGGGTTAGGAGTAGGGTAAGTGTTAGGGTATGGTTTAGTGTTAGTGTACAGGTTAGGATTATGGTACGGGATAGTGTAAGAGTTAGGTTTAGGGTTAGGGAATGGGTACGGATTAGGTTACAGGTTAGGGTATGACAATGGGTTAGGGTTAGGGTATGTGTTAGTGTATGGGTTAGGATTAGGGTACGGGTTAGGTTATGGTTTAGTGTTAGGGGATGGGTTAGGATTAGGGTACGGGTTATGGTACGGTTTAGGGAAAGGGTTAGGATATGGGGTAAGGTTAGGATAAAGTTTAGTGTATGGCAATGTGTTACTGTTAGGGTACATGTTAGCGCACAGGTTAGTGTTTGTGTGCAGCTTAGGGTAAGGGTTAGGGTTAGGAAACGGGTACGGTCTCAGGTACAGGTTAGGGTACGGTAGCGGGATAGGGTTAGGGTACGTGTTAGGATGAGACTTCTTTGTAGTGCAGATTTGAATATCCTGCTTGCTTGATTGGCCAAAAAGTGCATATGCGTTTTATCCTGAATATATTCAGGAAAAAACACATATGCACTTCTTGGCCAACTGCATCGTTGTGGAAGTTCTGCTGCTTTTCATGTGATTTAGAGGCGACTCCAATCGACCTGTCGAAATCAGTTTCCTGCAATTCTGCCTTGCTTTCGAATCCTCTTCTTTGCCTTAACTCAATATATTTTTAACCGATAGTTGTCGTTTATGACTCTGCAGGTTTGTGAACTGCAGTGCCCCTGAGCTCCATTTTTCAACTCCCTTTTCTGTGAGCTGGCCACAAAACTGCAGGATTGCTTCAGAAGTGCATCATTGCTGAAGATCTACCACTTTTCATATGCTTTAAATGCAATTCCAATCTACCTCCTGAAATCTGTTTCCTGCAATTGTGCCTTGCTTTCAAGTCCTCTTCGCAGCCTTACCTCAATATATTTTTGGATGATAGCTGTCCTTTCTAACTCTGCAGGTTTGTGAATTGCAGTGCCCCTGAGCTCCTTTTTTCAACTCGCTTTTTGTGAGCTGGGCGCAAAACCGCAGGATTGCTTTAGGCCCTCATCTGGTTCCAGCGTGGCACGCTGAGTCTTTGGTTAATTCTTCTTCCTGGTGGGAAATTAGAGTGAAATGTGCCCGTCCAAACACCTACAGCTAGTCTCTCATTGGTTCTCCCTATTCCCGTTCATCCTCCGCAGAAATTGCAGAGTGTGCCAAACAGGAGGTTAAAGGCACTGACTCTCCAAGTGGGGAGAGTGTTAGTAAAGCGTCTGGAATGGCGAACCCGAGTACCAGAAGACGATTTATGAGATGCGTTTTAGAAACCTTGCCCGATCACACTGTGGACCATCCTCTGGGTTTCCCACGCATGTTTTAGCTGTAGGAAGAATCTCTTAAATCTGGAGAGTTGGGACCCATGGAATGGGTAGCACGCAGTACTACTTTAAAGGGTCTGCATTTGCTCACCGAACCTCACCAATCCTCTCAGCCCCAAGTGTCCAGCCTTATGTCTCACCCAGCTGTGGGTGTAGATGTGGTAAATCCAGGTTTCATCACAAGCCCTGAGCGAATTATTTAAGAATTTCTCTCACTTTCACTGTCTTTGTGTTTTGATTTTGAAATTTATTTTTATAATGGGGTTTAGCTGATTTTCATTGCTGTGTTTATGCCGCTCGATGCACACTTGATCCTCTTACGGAGACCTATAAATACATAGGTTTTAAGATTCTTACTAGTCAGATATATTCCTCTATTTTTATCATGGGGTTTAGCTGATTTTCACTGCTGCGTTTATGCCGCTTTCCACACCCTTGATTCCCTTACAAAGACATATGAATACATAGGTTTTAAGATTCTTACTAGTCAGATATATTCCTCTTTGGTGAATAGAGGTGTTGAGTCCACTTCGTTGAGCAAGGAGTAGGTCTTGTCTATTACATATTTGGTTTATGGAACGGTGTCTGTGCTAATTTCAATCTCTGGATTTGTGCAGCACCCCAACTCACCTTTCCCCTTAGGCAAGCATAAGTTTGTTTCCTAAATGTGAGACCCTGTTCTGTTTTGTAATTCAGTTCATGTGTAGCCAAGTTTACTTTCCCGCTATAAGTAATATCTTATGATTAGTTTCTTTTTCTGTGTGACTTATTTCCCTCAGAATCATCGTACCTAAATCCACTCATTACTGCTACCGGCCTGATGACACTGATTTCATTGCTGAGTGATATTCCATTGTATATAAGTACCAAAACTTCTTTATCCATTTTTCTCTTTCTGGGATATTTAAGTTGTACGGTAGTCGAGGTTCTTGTAAACACAGCAGCCCTAAACTTTGGGGTGGCTGTGTCTTGTTGATTTTAATTTTCCTAAGCTATCGGGCCATAAGTGGAAGTGCCCTAGGCTCTGTAGCTTTGTTTTTTAGATGTTACAGGAAACACCATACACTTCTCCAGACTGGCTGTGTCTTGTTGATTTTTAGTTTTCCCAAGCTATAGGGCCATGAGAGGAAGTGCCCTAGACTCTGTGGCTTTGTTTTTTAGATGTGACAGTAAGCACCATACACTTCTCCAGAGGGGCTGTTGGCAATTTACATCCCGCCCATCAGCATGATGTGGCTCCCTGTTCTCCATGGCCTGTCCTGCCTTTCTGGTTTTTACACATTTTTCAGATGGCCCTTTGAACCGGTGGGAAGTGAGGCTTCATTGTAGTGCGGATTTCCATTGCACGCTTGCTTGGTTGGCCAAAAACGGCGTATTTGTATATTCAGGAAAAAACGCATACGCCCTTTTTGGCCAAGTGCATCATTGCTGAAGATCTACCACTTTTCATATGCTTTAAATGCAATTCCAAATGTTTCAGGAAACACCATACATTTCTCCATAGTGGCTATTGGCAATTTACATCCCGCCCATCAGCATAACAAGGCTCCCTCTTCTCCATGGCCTGTCATGCCTTTCTGGTTTTTACACATTTTTCGTATGGCCCATTTGACCAGTGGGAAGTGAGGCTTCATTGTAGTGCGGATTTCCATTGTATGCTTGCTTGTTTGGACAAAAAGGGTGTATGCGTTTTTTCCTGCATATATTCAGGAAAAAAACGCATAACTTTGAACCGGTGGGAAGTGAGGCTTCATTGTAGTGCGGATTTCCATTGCACGCTTGCTTGGTTGGCCAAAAACGGCGTATTTGTATATTCAGGAAAAAACGCATACGCCCTTTTTGGCCAAGTGCATCATTGCTGAAGATCTACCACTTTTCATATGCTTTAAATGCAATTCCAATCTACCTCCTGAAATCTGTTTCCTGCAATTGTGCCTTGCTTTCAAGTCCTCTTCGCAGCCTTACCTCAATATATTTTTGGATGATAGCTGTCCTTTCTAACTCTGCAGGTTTGTGAATTGCAGTGCCCCTGAGCTCCTTTTTTCAACTCGCTTTTTGTGAGCTGGGCGCAAAACCGCAGGATTGCTTTAGGCCCTCATCTGGTTCCAGCGTGGCACGCTGAGTCTTTGGTTAATTCTTCTTCCTGGTGGGAAATTAGAGTGAAATGTGCCCGTCCAAACACCTACAGCTAGTCTCTCATTGGTTAGCCCTATTCCCGTTCATCCTCCGCAGAAATTGCAAACTGTGCCAAACAGGAGTTTAAAGGCACTGACTCTACAAGTGGGGAGATTGTTAGTAAAGCGTCTGGAATGGTGAACCTGAATACCAGGGGACGAATAATGAGATACGTTTTAGAAATGTTGCCCGATCACACAGTGGACCATCCTCTTGGTTCCCATGCATGTTTTAGCTGTAGGAAGAATCCCTTAAACCTGTAAAGTTGGGACCCATGGAATGGGTAGCATGCAGTATTACGTCAAAGGTTCTGCATTTGCTCACCGAACCTCACCAATCCTCTCAGCCCCAAATGTCCTGCCTTATGTCTCACCCAGCTGTGGGTGTAGATGTGGTAAATCCAAGTTTCATCACAAGCCCTGAACGAATTATTTAAGAATTTTCTCTCCTTCACTGCCTTTGTGTTTTGTTTTTGAAATTTATTTTGATAATGGGATTTCGCTGATTTTCACGGCTGTGTTTATGCCACTCTACACACACTTGATTCCCTTATGAAGACATATCAATACATAGGTTTTAAGATTCTTACTAGTCAGATACATTCCTGTGCGGTGAATAGGGTCTACTGAGTGCAGTTCGTTGAGCAAGCAGTAGGTCTTGTCTATTACATATTTGGCTTATGGAACAGTATCTGTGCTAATTTCAATCTCTGGTTTTATGCAGCACCCCAACTCACCTTTCCCCTTAAGCAAGCATAAGTTTGTTTCCTAAATGTGAGACCCTGTTCTGTTTTGTAATTCAGTTCATGTGCAGCCACGTTTACTTTCCCTCTAAAAGTGATATCTTATGATTAGTTTCTTTTTCTGTGTGACTTATTTCACTCAGATTCATCATACCTAAATCCATTCATTATGCTGCTACCGGCCTGATGACACTGATTTCATTGCTGAGTGATATTCCATTGTACATAAGTACCATAACTTCTTTATCCATTTTTCTCTTTCTGGGATATTTAAGTTGTACCATAGTGGAGGTTCTTGTAAACACAGTAGCCCTAAATTTTGGGGTGGCTGTGTCATTTTTATTTTAATTTTTCTAAGCGATAGGGCCATATGTGGAGGTGCTCTAGGCTCTGTAGCTTTGTTTTGTAGATGTGACAGTAAGCACCATACACTTCTCCATAGTGGCTATTGGCAATTTATATCCCGTCCATCAGCATGACAAGGCTCTGTGTTCTCCATGGCGTGTCCTGCCTTTCTAGTTCTTACACTTTTTTCGGATGGCCCTTTTGACTCGTGGGAAGTGAGACTTCATTGTTGTGTGGATTTCCGTTGCACGCTTGCATGGTTGGACTAAAAGGGTGTATTTGTTTTTTCCTGCATATATTCAGGAAAAAACCCATATGCCCTTTTTGGCCAAGTGCATCATTGTCGAAGTTCTGCCGCTTTTCATATGCTTTAAATGCAATTCCAATCTACCTCCTGAAATCTGTCTCCTGCAATTGTACCTTGCTTTCAAGTCCTCTTCGTAGCCTTACCTCAGTATATTTTTGGACGATAGTTTTCCTTTCTAACTCTGCAGGTTTGTGAATTGCAGTGACCCTGAGCTCCTTTTTTCAACTCGCTTTTTTGTGAACTGGACGCAAAACCGCAGGATTGCTTCAGGCCCTATTCTGGTTCCGGCGCGTCACGCTGAGCCTTTGGTTAATTCTTCTTCCTGGCGGGAAATTAGAGTGAAATGTGCCCGTCCAAACACCTACAGCTACTCTCTCATTGGTTAGCCTTATTCCCGTTCTTCCTCCGCAGAAATTGCAAACTGTGCCAAACAGGAGTTTAAAGGCACTGACTCTCCAAGTGGGGAGATTGTTAGTAAAGCGTCTGGAATGGCAAACCTGAATACCAGGGGATGAATAATGAGATGCGTTTTAGAAGCATTGCCCGATCACACAGTGGAGCATCCTCTGGGTTTTCCATGCATGTTTTAGCTGAAGGAAGAATCCCTTAAACATGGAGGGTTGGGACACATGGAATGGGTAGCACGTAGTATTACTTCAAAGGGTCTGCATTTGCTCAACAAACCTCACCAATCCTCTCAGCCCCAAGTGTCCAGCCTTATGTCTCACCCAGCTGTGGGTGTAGATGTGGTAAATCCAGGTTTCATCAGAAGCCCTGAACGAATTATTTAAGAATTTCTCTCTCTTTCACTGTCTTTGTGTTTTGTTTTTGAAATTTATTTTGATAATGGGGTTTAGCTGATTTTCACTGGTGTGTTTATGCTCCTCTACACACACTTGATTCTCTTACAGTGACATATAAATACATAGGTTTTAAGATTCTTACTAGTCAGATATATTCCTCTGTGGTGAATAGGGGGTGTTGAGTCCACTTCGTTGAGCCAGGAGTAGGTCTTGTCTATTACATATTTGGCTTATGGAACAGTATCTGTGCTAATTTCACTCTCTGGTTTTATGCAGCACCGAAACTCACCTTTCCGCTTAAGCAAACATAAGTTTGTTTTCTAAATGTGAGACTCTGTTCTGTTTTGTAATTCAGTTCATGTGTAGCCAAGTTTACATTCCGTGTATTAGTGATATCTTATGATAAGTTTCTTTTTCTGTGTGACTTATTTCACTTAGAATCATCGTACCTAAATCCACTCATTAAGCCGCTATGGGCCTGATGACATTGATTTCATTGCTGAGTGATATTCCATTGTTCGTAAGTACCACACTTCTTTATCCGTTTTTCTCTTTCTGGGATATTTAAGTTGTACCGTAGTCGAGATCCTTGTATACACAGCAGCCCTAAATTTTGGGGTGGCTGTGTCTTGTTGATTTTAATTTTCCTAAGCTATAGGGCCATAAGTGCCCTAGGCTCTGTAGCTTTGTTTTTTAGATGTTTCAAGAAACACCATACACTTCTCCAGAGAGGCTGTTGGCAATTTACATCCCGCCCATCAGTATAACAAGGCTCCCTGTTCTCCATGGCCTGTCCTGCGTTTCTGGTTTTTACACTTTTTTCTGATGGCCTTTTTTACTGGTGGGAAGTGAGACTTCATTGTAGTGCGGATTTCCATTGCATGCTTCCTTGGTTGGCAAAAAAGGGTGTATGCGTTTTTTCCTGCATATATTCAGGAAAAAACGCATACGCACTTTTTGGCCAAGTGCATCATTGCCGAAGATCTGCCGCTTTTCATATGCTTTAAATGCAATTCCAATCTACCTCCTGAAATCTGTTTCTTGCAATTGTGCCTTGCTTTCAAGTCCTCTTTGCAGCCTTACCTCAGTATATTTTTGGACGATAGTTTTCGTTTCTAACTCTGCAGGTTTGTGAATTGCAGTGACCCTGAGCTCCTTTTTTCAGCTCGCTTTTTTGTGAGCTGGATGCAAAACCGCAGGATTGCTTCAGGCCCTAATCTGGTTCCAGTGTGGCACGCTGAGCCTTTGGTTAATTCTTCTTCCTGGTGGGAAATTAGAGTGAAATGTGCCCGTCCAAACAACTACAGCTAGTCTCTCATTGGTTCTCCCTATTCCCGTTCACCCTCCACAGAAACTGTAAACTGTGCCAAACAGGAGTTTAAAGGCACTGACTCTCCAAGTGGGGAGATTGTTAGTAAAACATCTGGAATGGTGAACCCGAGTACAAGGTGACGAAAAATGGGATGCTTTTAAGAAACTTTGCCGAATTACATGGTGGACCATTCTCTGGGATTCCCGTGAATGTTTTAGCTTTATGAATAATCCCTTAAACCTGGAGAGTTTTGACCAGTGGAATGGGTAACATGCAGGATTACTTCAAAGGATCTGCATTTACTCACCGAACCTCACCAATCCTCTCAGCCCCAAATGTCCTGCCTTATGTCTCACCCAGCTGTGGGTGTAGATGTGGTAAATCCAGGTTTCATCAGAAGCCCTGAACGAATTATTTAAGAATTTCTTCCTCTTTCACTGTCTTTGTGTTTTGTTTTTGAAATTTATTTTTATAATGGGGTTTAGCTGATTTTCACTGCTGTGTTTATGCGTCTCTACACACACTTGATTCTCTTACGGAGATATATAAATACATAGATTTTAAGATTCTTACTAGTCAGATATAATCCTCTGCGGTGAATAGGGGGTGTTGAGTCCACTTTGGTGAGCAAGGAGTAGGTGTTGTCTATTACATACTTGGCTTATGGAATGGTAACTGTGCTAATTTCACTCTCTGGTTTTATGCAGCAGCCCAACCCACCTTTCCCATTAAGCAAGCATAAGTAGGTTTTCTAAATTTGAGACCCTGTTCTGTTTTGTAATTCAGTTCATGTGTAGCCAAGTTTACATTCCCTCTATAAGTGATATCTTATCGTAAGTTTCTTTTTCTGTGTGACTTATTTCCTTAGAATCATCCTACCTAAATCCATTCATTATGCTCCTACGGGCTTGATGACATTGATTTCATTGCTGAGTGATATTCCATTGTACGTAAGTATGAAAACGTCTTTATCCATTTTTCTCTTTCTAGGATATTTAATTTGTACCGTAGTCGAGGTTCTTGTAAACACAGCAGCCCTAAATTTTGGGGTGGTTGTTTCTTGTTATTTTAATTGTCCTGAGCTATAGGGCTATAAGCGGGTTTAGGGTTAGGGTTAGGGGACGGGGACGGGGATGGTTTAGGGTACAGGTTAGGGTACGACAACGGTTTAGGGTTAGTGTATGTGTTAGGGTACAGGTTAGTGTTAGTGTATGGCATAGGATTAGGGTAAGGGTTAGGGTAATGCTTTGGGTTAGCGTTATAGATAGGGAACGGGTATGGTTTAGGGTACAGTTTAGGGTACCACAACGTTTTAGTTTTAGCATAAGGGTTAGGGTATGGGTTAGTGTATGGGTTACAATCAGGGTACTTGTTAGGGTAAGGCTTTGGGTTAGGGTTAGGCTACGGAATGGGTACGGTTAGGGTACAGGATAGCGAACAATGGTTTAGGGAGAGCGTATGTGTTAGGG
The DNA here is from genome assembly GCF_003031525.2 of Neophocaena asiaeorientalis asiaeorientalis. NCBI lineage: Eukaryota > Metazoa > Chordata > Mammalia > Artiodactyla > Phocoenidae > Neophocaena > Neophocaena asiaeorientalis. The sequence continues at coordinate 4,357,631 of NW_020174434.1, forward strand.
TACGTGTTAGTATTAGTGTACGGGTTAGGATGAGGGTACAGGTTAGGGTAGAGCTTGGGGTAAGGGTTAGGGTTAGGGTTGGTGGCTGGGATGGTTTACGGTTCAGGTTAGGGGACGACAATTGTTTAGGGGGGGCGTATGTGTCAGGGAATGGATTAGTGTTAGCGTACGGGTGAGGATTAAGGTACGGGGTAGGGTAAGGTTTCGGGTAAGGATTAGGGGACGGGGACGGGGAGGGTTTAGGGTACAGAATAGGGTATGACAATGGTTTATGGTGAGCGTACGTGTTAGGGTATGGTTAGTGTTAGCGTACGGGTTAGGATTAGGGGATGGGATAGGGTAAGACTTCGGGTAAGGTTTAGGGTTAAGTTTGGGGTTAAGGTTAGGGGATGGGGACGGTTTAGGGTACAGGTTAGTGAATGACAACGGTTTAGGGTGAGCGTACGTGTTAGGGTACGGGTTAGTGTTAGCGTATGGGTTAGGATTAGGGGACGGATTAGGGTAAGGCTTCGGGTAAGTGTTAGGGTTAGGGTTAGGGTTAGAGGACAGGGACAGTTTAGCGTACAGGTTAGGGTACGAGAGGGGTTTAGGGTGAGCGTACGTGTTAGGGTACGCGTTAGTGTTAGCGTATGGGTTAGGATTAGGGGACGGATGAGGGTAAGGCTTCGGGTAAGTGTTAGGGTTAGGGTTAGGGTTAGGGGATGGGAACAATTTAGGGTACAGGTTAGTGCACGACAACGGTTTAGGGTGAGCGTACATGTTAGGGTACAGGTTAGTGTTAGCATATGGGTTAGCATTAGGGGAACGGTAAGGGTAAGGCTTCCGGTAAGGGTTAGGGTTAGGGTTAGGGTTAGGGTTAGGGGATGGGAACAATTTAGGGTACAGGTTAGTGTACGACAACAATTTAGTGTGAGCGTTCGTGTTGGGGTATAGGTTACTGTTAGCATTCGGGTTAGGACTAGGGGACGGGTTAGGGTAAGGCTTTGGGTAAGGTTTAGGGTTAGGTTTAGGTTTGGGGTTAGGGTTAGAATTAGGGGACGGTTTAGGGTACAGGTTAGTGTACGACAACGGATTACAGTGAGCGTACCTGTTAGGTTACGGGTCAGGGTTAGCGTACGGGTTAGGATTAGGGGACGGGTTAGTGTAAGGCTTCGGGTAAGGGTTAGGGTTAGTGTTAGGGGACGGGGACAGGGATGGTTTAGAGTACATGTTAGCATACGACAACAGTTTAGGGTGAGCGTACGTGTTAGGGTACGGGTTAGTGTTAGCGTATGGGTTAGGATTAGGGGACGGTTTAGGGTAAGGCTTCGAGTAAGGTTTAGGTTAAGGGCAGGGTTAGGGCTAGGGGACAGGGACGGTTTAGGGTACAGGTTAGGGTACGACAATGGTTTAGGGTGAGCATAGGTGTCAGGGTACGGGTTTGTGTTAGCGTACGGGTTAGGATAGGGGACGGGTTAGTGTAAGGCTTCGGGGAAGATATAGGGTTAGTGTTAGATTTAGGGTTAGGGTTAGGAGACGGGGACGGTTTAGGGTAGAGGTAGGGTATGACAATGGTTTAGGGTGAGCGTACATGTTAGGATATGGGTTACTGTTAGTGTAAGGTTTAGGATTAGGGGACGGGTAAGGGTAAGGCTTCGGACAGGGTACGGGTTTGTGTTAGCGTACGGGTTAGGATAGGGGACGGGTTAGTGTAAGGCTTCGGGTAAGGGTTAGGGTTAGGAGACGGGGACGGTTTAGGGTAGAGGTAGGGTATGACAATGGTTTAGGGTGAGCGTACATGTTAGGATATGGGTTACTGTTAGTGTAAGGTTTAGGATTAGGGGACGGGTAAGGGTAAGGCTTCGGGTAAGGGTTAGGGTTAGGGTTAGGGTTGGGTTAGTGGTTGGGTAAGGGGATGGGGACGGTTTAGGGTAAAAGTTAGAGTACGACAACAGTTTAGGAAGAGCGTACGTGTTAGGATACGGGTTAGTGTTATTGTAAAGGTTAGGAAGAGGGGACGGGTTACGGTAAGGCTTCGGGTAAAGGTTAGGGTTAGGGATAGGGGATGGGGACGGTTTAGGGTACAGGTTAGTGTACGACAACGGTTTAGGGTCAGCGTACATGTTAGGGTATGAGTTAGTGTTAGGGAAAGGGTTAGCATTAGGGGACCCATTAAGGTAAGGCTTCGGGTAAGGGTTAGGGTTAGGGTTAGGGTCAAGGGACGGGGACGGTTTAGGGTACAGGTTAGGGTACGACAACGGTTTAGGGTGAATATAAGTGATAGGGTATGGGTTAGTGTTAGCCTACGGGTTAGGATTCGGGGACAGGTTAGGGTAAGGCTTCGGGTAAGGGTTAGGGTTAGGGATAGGGGACAGGGACGGTTTAGGGTACAGTTTAGGGTACGACAGCGGTTTAGCATGAGCATACGTGTCAGGGTACTGGTTAGTGTTAGCGTACCGGTTAGGATAAAGGGAAGGGTAAGTTTAAGGCTTCGGGTAAGGTTTAGGGTTAGGGTTAGGGTTAGGTATAGGGGACAGAAACAGTTTAGTGTTCCCGTTAGGGTACGACAACGGTTTAGGGTGAGTGTACGAGTTAGGGTACGGGTTAGTGTTAGTGTACGGGTTAGGATTAGGGGACGGGTAAGGGTAAGGCTTCGGGTAAGGGTTAGGGTTAGTGTTGGGTTAGTGGTTGGGATAGGGGATGGGGACTGTTTAGGGTACAGGTTAGGGTATGACAACGGTTTAGGGTGAGCATACGTGTTAGGGTACGATGTAGTGTTAGCGTACGGGTTAAGATTAGGGGACGGGTAAGTTTCAGTCTCCGGGTAAGGGTTAGGGTTAAGGTTAGGGTCAGGTTTAGGGGACAGGGACGGTTTAGGATTCAGGTTAGGGTAAGACAACGGTTTAGGGTGAGTGTACGTGTTAGGGTAAGGGTTAGTGTTAGCGTACGGGTTATGATTAGGGGACGGGTTAGGGTAAGATTTCGGGTAAGGTTTAGGTTTAGGGTTAGTTTTAGGAGCTGGGGACGGTTTAGGGTACAGGTTAGTGTACAACAATAGTTTAGGGTTAGCGTACGTGTTAGGGTACGGTTTAGTGTTAGCGTATGGGTTAGGATTAGGGGATGGGTTAGCTTAAAGTTTCGAGTAAGGTTTAGGTTTAGGGTTAGTTTTAGGAGCTGGGGACGGTTTAGGGTACAGGTTAGTGTACAACAATAGTTTAGGGGTAGCGTACGTGTTAGGGTACGGTTTAGTGTTAGCGTATGGGTTAGGATTAGGGGATGGGTTAGCTTAAAGTTTCGAGTAAGGTTTAGGTTTAGGGCACGGTTAGGGTTAGGGGATGGGGACGATTTAGGGTACAGGTTAGGGTACGACAATGGTTTAGACTGAGCATACTTGTTAGGGTACGTGTTTGTGTTCCCGTACGGGTTAGGATGAGGGGACGGATTAGGGTAAGACTACGAGTAAGTGTTACGGTTAGGGTTGGTTTTATGGGACAGGGACGGGGACAGGGACAGTTTAGGGTACATGTGAGGGTATGACAGTTGTTTAGCCTGAGCGTACGTGTTAGGGTATGGGTTAGTGTTAGTGTATGGGTTAGGGCTAGGGGACGGGTTAGGGTAAGGCTTCGGGTAAGGGTTATGTTTAGGGTTAGGGGATGGGGACGCGGACGGTTTAGGGTACATGTTAGGGTACGACAACGGTTTAGGGTGAGCGTACATGTTAGGGTACCAGTTAGTGTTTGCATACATGTTAGGATTAGGGGAAGTGATAGGGTAAGGATTCCAGCAAGGGTTGGTGTTAAGGTTAGGATTAGGGTTAGGGTTAGGGAACAGGGACGGTTTAGGGGACAGGTTAGTGTACGACAACGGTTTAGGGTGAGCGTACGTGTTAGGGTACTGTGTAGTGTTAGAGTAAGGTTTAAGATTAGGGGAGGCGTTAGGGTAAGTCTTCGGGTAAGGGTTAGGGTTAGGGTTAGGGTTAGGGGATGGGGACCATTTAGGGTACAGGTTAGGGTGCGAAAACGGATTAGGGTGAGCGTACGTGTTTGGGTACGGGTTAGTGTTAATGTACGGGTTAGGATTAGGGGATGGGTTAGGGTAAGTCTTCGGGTAAGGGTTAGGGTTAGGGTTAGCGTTAGGGTTAGGGGACGGGGACGGTTTAGGGTACAGGTTAGGGTACGACAATGGTTTAGGGACAGTGTAGGAGTTAGGGTATGGGTTAGTGTTAGCGTATGTGTTAGGTTTAGGGGATGGGTTAGGGTAAGGCTTTGGGTAAGGGTTAGTGTTAGGATTAGGGACGGGGACGGTATAGAGTACAGGTTAGGGTACGAAAACCTTTTAGGGTGAGTGTACGTGTTAGGGTATGGGTCAGTGTTAGCGTACGGGTAAGGATTAGGGGGCGGGTTAGGGTCATGCTTCGGGTAAGGATTAGGGATAGGTTTAGGGTTAGGGTTAGGGGACGGGGACGGGGATGGTTTAGGGTACATGTTAGGGTATGACAACGGTTTAGGGAGAGCGTACCTGTTAGGGGACTGGTTAGTGTTAGCGTACGGGGTAGGATTAGGTGACGGGTGATGGCAAGGCTTCGGGTAAGGGTTAGGTTTAGGGGACGGGGACGGGGATGGTTTAGGGTACATGTTAGGGTATGACAACGGTTTAGGGAGAGCGTACCTGTTAGGGGACTGGTTAGTGTTAGCGTACGGGGTAGGATTAGGTGACGGGTGATGGCAAGGCTTCGGGTAAGGGTTAGGTTTAGGGGACGGGGACGGGGATGGTTTAGGGTACATGTTAGGGTATGACAACGGTTTAGGGAGAGCGTACCTGTTAGGGGACTGGTTAGTGTTAGCGTACGGGTTAGGATTAGGTGACGGGTTATGGCAAGGCTTCGGGTAAGGGTTAGTCTTAGGGTTAGGTTTAGGGTTAGTGTTAGGGTTAGGGGACGGTTTAGTGTACAGGTTAGTGTACGAAAATGGTTTAGGGTGAGCATACGTGTTAGGGTATGGGTTAGTGTTAGTGTACGGGTTAGGATTATGTGACGGTTTAGTGTAAGGCTTCGGGTAATGGTTAGGATTATGGTTAGGGTTAGGGGGCGGGGATGGTTTAGGGTACATGTTAGGGTACGACAAAGTTTAAGGGTGAGCTTACGTGTTAGAGTATGGGTTAGTGTTAGCATCCGGGTTAGGATTAAGGGACGGGATAAGGTAAGGCTTCGGGTAAGGCTTAGGGTTAGGGTTAGGGTTAGCGTTAGGGTTAGGGTTAGGGGACCGGGACCGTTTAGGGTACAGGTTAGGTACGACAATGGTTTAGGGTGAGCGTACGTGTTACGGTACGGGTTAGTGTTAGCGTATGGGTTAGGATTAGGTGACAGGTTAGGGTAAGACTTCTTGTAAGGGTTAGGGTTAGGGTTAGGGTTAGGGTTAGGATTAGGGTTAGGGGACGGTTTAGGGTACAGGTTAGTGTACGACAATGTTTTAGGGTGAGCTTACATGTTAGGGTACGTGTCAGTGTTAGCGTACGGGTTAGAATTATGTGACAGTTTAGTGTAAGGGTTCGGGTAATGGTTAGGATTAGGGTTAGGGTTAGGGGACGGGGATGGTTTACGGTACTTGTTAGGGTACGACAAAGGTTTAGGGTGAGGGTACGTGTTAGGGTACGGATAAGTGTTAGCATACGATTGAGGATTAGGGGACGGGCTAGTGTAAGGCCCTGGGTAACGGTTAGGATTACGGTAAAAGTTAGGGTTAGGGTTAGGGGACGGGGACAGTTTAGGGTACAGGTTACAGTATGACAACGATTTAGGGTGAGCGTATGTGTTAGGGTATGGTTTAGTGTGAGCGTACGGGTTAGGATTATGGGATGGGTTAGGGTAAGGCTTTGGGTAAGGGTTAGGGTTAGGATTAGGGTGTGAGTTAGGGGACGGGGACCGGGACGGTTCAGGGTACAGGTTAGGGTACGACAACGGTTTAGGGTGAGCGTACGTGTTAGGGTACGGGTTAGTGTTAGAGTACGGGTTAGGTTTAGGAGACGGGTTAGGGTGAGGCTTCGGGTAAGGTTTAGGGTTAAGTTTAGGGTTAGGGGACATGGACCGTTTAGGGTACAGGTTAGGGTACGACAACAGTTTAGGGTGAGCGTACGTGTTAGGGAACGGGTTAGTGTTAGCGTACGGGTTACGATTATGTGACGGTTTACGGTAAGTCTTCGGGTAAGGGTTAGGGTTAGGGTTAGGGTTAGAGTTAAGGTTAGGGGACGGGGACGGTTTAGGTTAGAGGTTAGGGTATGACAACGGTTTAGGGTGAGCGTACGTGTTAGGGTACGGGTTAGTGTTAGCGTACGGGTTAGGATTAGGGGACGGGTTAGGGTAAGGCTTTGGGTAAGGTTAGGGTATGGGTTAGGGGACGGTGACCGAGACGGTTCAGGGTACAGGTTAGGGTACGACAACGGTTTTGGGTGAGCGTATGTGTTAGGGTATGGGTTAGGGTTAGCGTATGGGTTAGGATTAGGGGACGGGTTAGGTTAAGGCTTCGGGTAAGTGTTAGGTCTAGGGTTAGGGTTAGGGTTAGGGGATGGGAACGATTTAGGATACAGGTTAGGGTACAACAACGGTGCAGGGTGAGCATACATGTTCGGGTACGGGTTAGTGTTAGCGTACGGATTAGCATTAGGGGACGGGTTAGGGTAAGGCTTCTGGTCAGGGTTAGGGTTATGGTTAGGGTTAGGGTTAGTGTTAGGGGACGGTTTAGGGGACAGATTAGGGTATGACAACAGTTTAGGGTGAGCGTACGTTAGGGTACGTCTTAGTGTTAGCATACGAGTTCGGATTAGGGGACGTGTCAGTGTAAGGCTTCGGGTAAGGGTTAGGAAATGGGTAAGGTTTAGGGTTAGGGTTAGGGGACTACAAAGGTATAGGGTGAGTGTACGTGTTACGGTACGTGTTAGTGTTAGTGTACGGGTTAAGATTAGTGTACGGGTTAGGGTAAGGCTTTGGGTAAGGGATAGGGTTAGGATTATGGTGTGGGTTAGGGGACGGGGACGGGGACGGTTTAGGGTACAGGTTAGGGTACGACAACGGTTTAGGGTGAGGGTACATGTTAGGGTACTGGTTAGTGTTAGCCCACGGGCTAGGATTATGGGACGGGTTAGGGTAAGGCTTTGGGTAAGGGTTAGGGTTAGGTTTAGGGTTAGGGTTAGGGGACGGGGACAGTTTAGGGTACAGGTTAGTGTATGACAACGGTTTAGACTGAGCGTACGTGTTAGGGTACGTGTTAGTGTTAGTGTACGGCTTAGGATTAGGGGACGGGTTAGTGTAAGGCTTCGGGTGCGGTTTAGGGTTAGGGTTAGCATTAGGGGATAGGGACTCTTTAGGGTACAGGTTAGGGTACGACAACGGTTTAGAGGGGACGGGTTAGGGTAAGGCTTCAGTTAAGGCTTCGAGTTAGGATTAGGGTTAGCGTTAGGGTTAAGGTTAGGGGACCGAGACCGTTTAGGGTACAGGTTAGGTACGACAATGGTTTAGGGTGAGCGTAGGTGTTAGGGTAAGGGTTAGTGTTAGCGTACGGGTATTAGGGGACAGGTTAGGGTACGACAACGGTTTAGGGTGAGCGTACGTTTCAGGGTATGGGTTAGTGGTAGCGTAAGACTTAGGATTAGGGGATGGGTTAGGGTCAGACTTCGGGTAAGGTTTAGGGTTTGGGTTAGGTTTAGGGTGAGGGTTAGGGGACCGGGACAGTTTAGGGGACAGTTTAGGTTATGAAAACGGTTTATGGTGAGCGTACGTGTTAGGGTACGGGTTAGTGTTAGCGTACGGGTTAGGTTTATGGGACGGGTTAGGGTAAGGCTTCGGGTAAGGGTTAGGGTTAGGATTAGGGGACAGGGACGGGGACGATTTAGGGGACAGGTTAAGTACGACAGGGTTTAGGGTGAGCGTATGTGTTAGGGTACGGGTAAGTGTTAGCGTACGGGTTAGGATTAGGGGACGGGTTTGGATAAGCCTTAGGGTAAGGTTTAGGGTTAGGTTTAGGGTTAGGGTTAGGGTTAGGGGATGTGGACGATTTAGGGCAGAGCTTAGGGTACAACAACGGTTTAGGGTGAGTGAACGTGTCAGGGTACGGTTTAGTGTTAGCGTACGGGTTAGGATTAGAGGACGGGTTAGTGTAAGGCTTCGTGTAAGGGTTAGGTTTAGGTTTAGGGTTAGGGTTAGGGGACGGGTTAGTGTAAGGCTTCGGATAAGTGTTAAGGTTATGGTTAGGGTTAGGGGACGGACACGGTTTAGGGTACAGTTTAGGGTACAACAAAGGTTTAGGGTGAGCACACGAGGTAGGGTAATGGTTATTGTTAGCGTACGGGTTAGGATTAGGCGACGGGTTAGGGTAAGGTTTCGGGTAAGGGTTAGGGTTAGGGTTAGGGTTAGGGGATGGGGATGGTTTAGGGTACAGTTTAGGGTACAACAAAGGTTTAGGGTGAGCGTACGTATTAGGGTACGGGTTAGTGTTAACGTACGGAGTAGGATTAGGGGACGGGTTAGGGTAAGGCTTTGGTAAGGGTTAGGGTTAGGGTGATGGTTAGGGTTAGGTTTAGGGGACGGGCACGGGGACGGTTAAGGGAACAGGTTAGGGTACGACAATTGTTTCGGGTGAGCGTATGTGTTAGGGTACGGTTTAATGTTAGCATATGGGTTGGGATTAGGGGACGGGTTAGGGTAA
>NW_020174435.1:0-36935 GCF_003031525.2 Neophocaena asiaeorientalis asiaeorientalis
CACAACAATATATACAGACTAGGCAAAATTAGTTTGGAAAGCCACTATACAAATGGGTGACTGCATCCCTCAACAAGTGAAAAAAAAGCAGTCCCCTGATGAGGGGGTGAATCTGATTTCCAGAGTTACCACATTAGTGATACTCAAAACATCCAGTTACCATTTAAAAATCACAAAGTGTACAAAGAAATAGGAAAATATGAATCACTCACAGGAAAAGACACAAACCATCCCTTAGGAAGCTCTGACATTGACATTACTAGTCAAAGAACCTATATCAACTATCTTAAATATGCTCAGTGTGCTAGGAAAAAAAATGGGAAAAGAAAGAAACTTAGGGAACAGATGTATGTACAGATAGAGAATGTTAACAAAGAGAAATTATAAAAAGAGCTAAATAGAATTTCTGGGCCTTAAAGTATAGAATTCTGGAACTGAAAGCAAAATAATTAAAATTAAAAGTTCACTAGAGGGATTCAACAGCAGATTTGAGCAGGCAGAATAAAGAATCAGGAAAATTGAAGATAATAAGACACTCCAAAGAGCAGGCAAAGAAATTAAGAAAAAATGAACAGAACCATGGAACCTGTTGGGTACCACACAGTGCACCAATATATGGATCACTAGAGTTCCAGAAGGAGAAGAGAAAAAGTGGCAGAAAAAAATTTGACAAAATAGTGGAAGGAGACATTCCAACTTGGATGAAATCTATGAATACACACATCCAAGAAGCTCAATGAACTCCATACATGAAAAACTCAAAGAGTCTGATACATAGACATGTTATAGTCAAATCACCATAAGACAAAAACAAGAATTTTTAAAGCAGCAAGAGAAAAGTGAATCATACATCCAGGGGCCATCAGTATGATTAAAAGTTGATCTATCACCAGGAATCATGGAGACCAGAAGAAATGGGATGACATAAAGTGTTTTAAGTTTAAAACAAAAACAAACAAAAGACAAACAAGTACTCTGTATCTGGAAAACCATCCTTCAAGAATGAGAGAAAAATTAAAACATTCTCAGATAATCAAAAGCTAAGAAATTTTATTACTAGTAGACCTCTCATATATTAAATGCTAGAGGCAGCCCTTCACACAGAAATGGAATGATACTAGCCAGTAATCTGAAGTCATATTAAGAAATAAAGGACTTTAATAAAGGTTACTGTACAGTAAGTCCCCTACACACGAACCTTCAAGTTGTGAACTTTCAAAGATGCGAATGTGCATTCAGATATCCAATCACATAAGTTAGTTCACATGTCTGGAGTAAATTGTCACATGCGTGCATCCTCTACAAGTGGTTGTGCTTTTGTGTACTTTACTTCTGTGTGAAAAGTATTATAAACCTATCATGGTTCAGTACTATATAGATGATTGTGTTAGCTGAGTACCTAGGCTAGCTTTTTTGGACTAAACGAACAAATTGGACTTAGGAACGTGCTCTCAGAATGGATCTCATGTAGCAGACTTACTGTATATGTAAATATGAATGTTAGTATTATTTTACATTTAGTTTATAACTCCTCTTTATTTCCTATATGACTGAAAGGCAAATACATAAAATAATAAATCTAGATTAATATTCACACATATATAGCATTAATCTGTGAGAATAACAATATAAAGGAGGTAAGAAGGAGATGTATAGGAACAAAATGTCTGTACACTATTGAAATTTAGTTGGTAGAATTCAAACTGTGTTGTTAACACACACACACATAAAAGGAAAGTAGAGGGGGTTCAAAATTTTACACAACAAAAAATTAACTATTACAAAAAGACAGTGATGGAGACATTGAGAAACAAAAAAATATACAACATACAATAATCAAATAGCTAAGGCAGAAAGAAGTCCTTAACAGTAATTACTTTAAAAGTAAATGTAATAAAATTTTCAATTAAAAGGAAGAGATTTAGGAATGGATTAAAAAATAAGATCCCTCTATATACTGTCTATAAGAAACTCTGTTTTAGATATGAAAACAGACAGAAGTTGTAAGACTAGCAACCTATTATGAATTTGTCAAGTTAACCTTTATCAAGGGGAGGAGAAGGTGCCAGACGGTACATCACCATTCAACAAAAGACCACAAGAGGAACTGAAATAGAGAAGTTTATTACTCACAAGTCCTGGAGGGAGTATCTGGTATAATCTGAGGGACCTGAAGGGGAGACCAAGACAGAGTACAGAAAGAGAGAGGCAGGACCTGGAGCACATGCGTTTATTAGAGTCCATGGATAGAATGCTTTGGGGTTCCTGGGCTAGGGCTGGATTGGTTAATTCAAACTAAAAGAGCAGGGTTTTGGTAAGTTATATGGAGGTCTTACCTAGGGGAGCATAAACAAATGGCAGTGGAAGGCAGAAGACACTGTTTAATCACAAGGGCTGCTGGGAAATCATATAAGGAACTTACATTTGCTTGTGACTCTGCAGGCTGCTGTTTAGGGCACGTGCTTGAATGAGGGGGCTAGTGCCAGTTTAAAGTCACTGCAGGTTTCTTGGCCAAACAAAATGGACACCAAAGCAGTAATACCATGGAGTAGTTTAACTCAACTCTTGACACAATCCTATTAAAAAAGGGACAAAGCCCTTGGGTTAAACATTATCCAAAGAAGATATACAAATGGCCAATAAGCACATAAAAGATATTCAACACCATTAGTTTTTAGGGAAATGCAAATGTAAACCACAATGAGATAGCACTTCAGACCTACTAGGATAGCTATAATTTTTTTAATGCAAATTAAAAAGTTTTGGCAAGGATGTGGAAACATTGGAACCCTCATTTATTGCTTGTGGGAATATAAAATGTTACAGCTGTTTAGAAAATCGATTTGAAAATTCCTCAAAATGTTTATCATAAAGTTACTTAATGGTCCAGCAATTCCCAGAAAGTCAACCAAAAAACACTGAACACATAGGTCCACGCAAAAAGTTGTGTACAAATTTTTACAGCAGTACTTTTCATAATAGCCAAAAGGTAGAAACAATCCAAATATCTGTCAATTGATGAATCTATAAATAAAATATGGTATATCCATATAATAATGTTATTCAGTCATAAAAATATAGGAATTATTGATAGATGCTACAGCAACAATGAATCTTGAAAATATCATGTTAAGTGAAAGAAGCTAGACACGAAAGGTCAGACATTGCAGGATTCTGTTTATATAAAATGTTCAGAATAGGCAAATCTATAGGGATAGAAAGTAAATTATCAGTTGCCAGGCAGAAGAGGGGTATATGGAATAGGTGCTAATGGGTACCTCATTCCTTCTGGGGTGTTAAAAATGGAGAATTAGATAGTGGTGATGGTTACACAACTTTGTGAAGGTACTAAAAACCATTAAAGTTTACACTTTAAAAAGGTAAGGTTTATGCTATGGGAATTACATCTCACCTTATATATATGTAAATAAAGTATGTATGAAACAATCTGTATATATTTTCATATATATACACATATATATGAAACAAAACTAAAACTGATAATTGATATGTTTTACCCCTCCATAAAGTTGAGAGAGAGGTTGCATATCCAGAATGACCACTAATGCTTAATCCTACATCATGAAGATGGTACTAACCGTGAGAATCTTTGTGTTCTATATTCTGTGTTAACTAAATAGGTATGAGAATGATTGCCATTCTGAGATGTCAAGATGTGAGGTATGATTGGCTTTATATCCTTACAAAGTTGATGTACATGCTTTGGAGCTGGTGATGTTCTTAAGTGAGGGAAGATATAAAAGATCAATTTCCTTGTTCAAAAATGCACAAGTACCCATTAATCATCTTTCTCTGAGATTAAAATGGATTAGAGGAGAATATTTTTCTTTTAATCCTAAAAACAAATATTCCTCGAGTCCACTAGAGGAAAATTAATTTTACTGCATCTCCTTAAACATTTTCTTAAAAAAATTTTTAAGTATTGCACCTACACAAATACAATGTTTTGATTTCATTCCAGAGATACAATTTATAAAGCTTATGACCTAATAAATATATAAGCATGCATTTAACAAGTTAATTTTAGGGAGACATAGTGTCAATAATCATGTCCTTATGTGATTTCTAAAAAAATAATTCAGTCTGAATTTCTTTACACTGCTTAGATTTCCCATGTTAGAAAATCTGTTTTAAAAATAGCACTTAGTGTTCTAATTCTCCTAATTTAGTGTCTGGAAGCTGCCCACTTGCAACTATGTAAATACCAAATTATTCCATCTTATTATCAATTGCTTCATTAGTTTTCTGCAGGTTAAACACATTTTAGATCACACTTTCAAGTTTCATATTATATCAGCAATTTTCTAGCTCATATTTAATACAAGCAATTTAATCAAAATGTTGCAAGTGTAATCAGAGTACAGTGATGGATATTTTTTCTTTATTAAATATCTTGCACCTCCCACAGTTTATACAACATAAAGTGTTCATTAGTTCCTAAACAGTACCTCTGTGTTTTCACATTAATGCAGCTAATATTTGGATGTGATGGCAGGGGAAATAAAATAAGACCTCATAATTGCCATCACATTTCTAGACTCTTCACAATTCACATCTTATTCTGAATATTTATTTCAATAACAGCACCCTTTCTCTCAATACGAAAGCTGCACTAACCTCTGAACTGATTTCCTGCTTCCATGTTTGTCTTGCAACTCTCCCTACTCCACCCCAGAACTCTTCTCTATTTAGGGTTCTGACTATCAAGTTAAAGATGTAAATGGGATCATGTCATTCCACTACTCAAAATCTTCTAGTCACTACCTATTTTCGAATAAAATCAAAATCTTTCGATGGCCTACAAGCATGGATGTTATCTGCACCTCCTCATGATTCTGATTTTATTACCTTCCTGCTATTTTAGATATACAGTAACCTTTATTTTTTGGACATTAGGCCAAATTTGACAATAAGCACATTCCCACCTACACCAGTTCTGCTTCCTCTGCCTGGAATTATCTTCTGATATCTACTTAGAGTACTACATCACATCATTTTACTCCATGATATGCTCAAGTAGCTCATTAACAGTGAGGCCACTCCATTCCTAAGCAATTTTACATCTCATAACTTATGTTCTTTTCCTTGTATCGATCTTATTTTCAGCAAGCTTCTTCCCTTAGCCCTAGGGTAGCTACAGCAATGTCAAGCGTAATGTCACTTTAACCTCCTATCTAGTAGGAAGAATAAGTAGGTGTCCGGAGTCTGTCTTTCTCTTACACTAATGATAACAGGATGAACTGTTGTCAAGGGGATAGGACGATTTTGTTCCTTTAGAAAAAAAAAATTGCCTGCTTGTGAAATTGAGAACAGCTTAAGTCCATCCAAACTGAGTGAGCTAAAAATGAGGAATAGACAGTTTCCCACAGAGATGAATATATTCTTTTATCAGTATGTGAGTAGATTGAAGACAGGAAGAAACAAACACTTTGGTAAATCGGTAGTGTGCAAATATCCTACTAAAACTAAAAATGTATATGTTTAAATAAAGATAATATTTCAGAATTCCAAACTTTTATAAACTTATTGGAGAAATATTGGAAGATCAGGAAATCAGTGTCTTGTTTAACTCAAAAATCTAGAGAAAATTTTTATTAGAATTTTGATACATATGGAAAATACAGATACTCTAAAGTGCTTATTTGCCATTTGTGTAAATTTTGGTTTGTCCATTTTAATTAATGTTTGCTACAGTTATACTCTTAAAAAGTATAATCTCAAATAATATCTTATATTTTGGCACTAAATTTGAAAACATAAAGAAAACTTTCTTTGCTTTCGTTCATAACAGAAATAATGCTATCTTGTTCACACTACTTTTTACCACTGTTTTCAGACTTTTTTCTCAAGAATTACGTTTTCTTATTGTATTCTTGTACATTCAGTCATGAATTTCTGTCTGCCTTAATTTTATTTGTCTTTCTACAAGAGATCTGAAGAACCAAGCCCATCAAAATAGAAGAGTATCAATAAACTATCACCAGCCTTTACAGGAAAAAGTTAGTGTATTTGCCTATTCCGTGTCCTTCTTCAGAGCATATCTGAGAAATGATTATATTAAAAACAGGTCCAGAGTTAGGCAGTAATATTGAAAATGACGGTAGGAAAAGGAAGTAAGTTTGTCATGGAGAAAACACTAGCATGGACTAGTCTTCTGTTCATAACAGGCCTGGCTGGAATGTGGTCAGTGTTCATTTCTATTATGTTTATTTTCTAATTTCCTGAATAGCTTTCAGCTTGAACATTCTTTTAAAGATAGAATTATTATTGGAGGAATATGAAAGTTGTTTACTTTCTTTACCTTTTAATTTTTTTTGCCATGTGTCATTGCCAGTAATTTCATAAACTGTGGAAGCCGTGAGGAAAGAGTTTATAATCTGCAATGAATTTCTCTTTCTGTTGAAAATGAGAACGATTATAAAATTTTTTTTAGCCATTTATCCAAGATGGCAATACACTACACCCAGGATTATAGGCCTGTAAGTTTGAAATCTTTCAGTGATTTAATGCTACTGTCCTCTTCCAGCTCCATGGTAACCTGATTATACTGCCTTGAAGTAGTAAACATACTGCCTGATATCTAAATACATGCAGAACTTTTGCCAAATTCACAGCATTTACTTATGAATTTCAGTGGTGTCGGTCAGGGGAGTGTCAGTGAAACCCAAGGCTTTAACTTGAGTCTTGATACTGATCACCAAAAGAACTTGGCTGGAGACAATGTCTTTAAGCCACAGATTTTGCAGGTGAATTAGCAAACTAAAGGTGACAATATGAATTTTTTAAAAGTCTGAATAAATGCAAAAAGTCTGAATAAATGCAAGTGTAGGCAGTAACTCAACCTAGGAATCAGAAGACCCAGAACTAGGCCATGTTCTATACTTTGAAACTTTGGGGAGAAATACATTTACCTTCCAGAATTTATTTACAGAGATTTTGATTTAATATAAAATAAGAAAGCATAGGACCTACTATAAAATGCAAATATAGTTAGGTACTTTTTTGTTTTTTGCGGTACGTGGGCCTCTCACTGTTGTGGCTTCTCCCGTTGTGGAGCACAGGCTCCAGACGCGCAGGCTCAGCGGCCGTGGCTCACGGGCCCAGCCGCTCCGCGGCATGTGGGATCTTCCTGGACCGGGGCACGAACTCGTGTCCCCTGCATCGGCAGGCGGACTCTCAACCACTGCGCCACCAAGGAAGCCCAGTTAGGTACTATTAACAGATGGGAAAAGAGGCTTAAAGAAATACAGTATTCAGTACAAGTTAGTAATTGGGAGGATAAGGATTTAATACCAGGCCATTGGATGTCATACATAAGCCACAAGCTTAACTTTTTACACAACATTATATTTGCTCCAAACTGATAATTTAGGGGTCAAGTAGTGGAGGTAAAGAAAACTCAAAATGAAAAAGTCATCTCAAATATTCCACTTTCTTCCTTTCCCAGAAGTGACCTAACTCTCTTTATCTCTTACTGGCCAGGGCCATTCACTGTGGTGCCTACTAGAGAGGTCATGGGATCACTCCCTGCTCCATCCACAATAGTCAAAGCCATCTTAGCTATCTTTATTTACACAAGGAAAAAAGAAGGTAACAGTGAATCTATGAAAAAAAAAATCTTTGAAAACATGGCAAAAGAGGGTAAGCCCAAGCTAAGTGTTTTGTAATCATTTTAATTCTAAAGTTGGCTGATGAATTAAAATATTATGAATTATTTGACACGCTTACAGTGAAGAGACTTGTCCCCTTGAATAAGGGCAAACTGTGTGACTGCTTTCACCCATTGTATATGGAGGAAATGATGTAGTTCCATCTTCTGGGCCCAGACACACTGCGCCACCAAGGAAGCCCAGTTAGGTACTATTAACAGATGGGAAAAGAGGCTTAAAGAAATACAGTATTCAGTACAAGTTAGTAATTGGGAGGATAAGGATTTAATACCAGGCCATTGGATGTCATACATAAGCCACAAGCTTAACTTTTTACACAACATTATATTTGCTCCAAACTGATAATTTAGGGGTCAAGTAGTGGAGGTAAAGAAAACTCAAAATGAAAAAGTCATCTCAAATATTCCACTTTCTTCCTTTCCCAGAAGTGACCTAACTCTCTTTATCTCTTACTGGCCAGGGCCATTCACTGTGGTGCCTACTAGAGAGGTCATGGGATCACTCCCTGCTCCATCCACAATAGTCAAAGCCATCTTAGCTATCTTTATTTACACAAGGAAAAAAGAAGGTAACAGTGAATCTATGAAAAAAAAAATCTTTGAAAACATGGCAAAAGAGGGTAAGCCCAAGCTAAGTGTTTTGTAATCATTTTAATTCTAAAGTTGGCTGATGAATTAAAATATTATGAATTATTTGACACGCTTACAGTGAAGAGACTTGTCCCCTTGAATAAGGGCAAACTGTGTGACTGCTTTCACCCATTGTATATGGAGGAAATGATGTAGTTCCATCTTCTGGGCCCAGACTGCTTTCACTTTCTGTCTCTTATGACACACATCTTTAGAACCCAACTATCATGCAGTGGGAAGCCCAAGATACACTAGGAGCCATGCAGGGACAGTGCATTCTGCAACTCTAGCTGAGCTCACAACAAACAACCAGGAGTGGTTCTCAGCAATGTGAGTGAGACATCTTGCATATCCTGCCATGTTGGACTTAAAATGGCTCTGTTCCCAACTACTCTTCAACTGTATTCACAATTAAAGGGATCAAGCAAGAACTGCCCAGCTGATCCTAGTCAACTCAGAGAAACATGATAGAAAATAATACATTGTTTTGCTTTAAGCCATTACATTTTGTGCTGTCTCAAATAGCAAGAGACAACTGGAGCAGGTTATCATTCACCCAGTTATCTATCCATCACAGCAAGTGTAATGCTTTATACCAGCTAAAATATACCTGCACCTGGCATGGCCCAACTCTGGCATCTGTTTAAAACTTGTTACCCAGGATCCTGTCATAACTTGACCTACAATCAGTATCTTGATGTGCCTCAACTATTTTGGATTTCTCTATGAAGAACTTCTGCAGGCAGTTCAAACTTAAGTAAATTTTACCTTCCTTCTCCATGTCCATTTCTTCCTATATTACTTTCTCAGGTTAATGGAAATAGATCTTTAGAGGATATGTGACTCTGAAATTCTGTTACTTTTTGCTTGAAACGTTTTTGGAATCTGACCTCTTTCTATTCCCATATATTGATTAAAGCGTTTCATATCCAGAGTTTCTCTGTCCAATTTTCCACTTACCAGTTTATCTTCTACATAGTTCCTTGGATTATTTTTCCGGAAGCAAAATGTAATAACGCCATTACTACACTTAGTTGATTCATTGTAGAAAACATTTTTTTCCCTCAGTCTGTAAGATGCCGGGTAAAAGTTGCACTGGACAGATCTCTGAAGGTTCAGACTTCGGGATTAACTAAGATTCAGAGAGCCAATACATGTCTTTGCAGGAATAAAGCCACATTAAAAAAATAGTAAGAAGAAATCTTCAGGTAATATTAACGATGACAGATACTGTTCTAAACATCCAACATATTTTTACTCATTTAATCATCATAATATTTTTATTAGGTAGGTACTATTATTATCCCACAGAGGTAAATAAGTTGGACCTACTGCACACCTATATCCCTTTAGAATATGAATGTTTGATAAGCATTTGAAATCTCTAACAGTTTTCATAGATAATCATGAGATTTATGAAATACATGGAAAAAAACAAAGCATATAGATTAGGAAATCTAAGTCTGCTTCAAAAAATCATAGTATATAGATATCAAGTTGCTCCATCAAAGCATAAGAGTATACTGGACAGGACTTCAAAGTCATCTCCAGAGCTAGGAAAATTTTTGAAAGCATACATTTTCATAAAAGGAGGAATTTTATGGGAGCAGCTTCTGTAAAAATGAAATAAATGGTATAGAAGGTGTGTCCTAGAATATAAACTCATGATACTGGTCAATTTTTATTAGCACTTCTCACCTTTTTCCCCTAAATGTGCATAGGTAAAAAGATACATATTAGAACCCAGAGTAAAGGATGTGGGTCACAATATCTCTTTATTCTGTCCCTCCTAATGTATGTTACATGCATTACACATGTACAGTAGAAGTCATAGAAATTTCATTTTTTTTCTGAGATTTTTGACTCAACTCTGAAATTTGAGGACAATAGGAACTCTTGAAAAAGAGTAACCCAGAAGCTGACAGTGTCACTCACCCTCAAGCCTTGATGAGAAATACACTAACTCCTTAACATCACTTCCTTCACCCCATCCTATCTATATAATCAGAAGAGACTGGATAATCTATATAATCAGAAGACTGGAATTCACTGATAAAGGGAAGTCATTGGAGTGGTGAGTCCTTTGACTTTTCCTATGACTCTGTTGAATATGAATAATGAAAATAAGATTTTTCTTTTACTTGAAAATTAAGATATAAGAAGGGTGATTTGATATAAAATGACTGAAAAAAATGATGAAGTGACATATAAAGACACTTCTATTTTAACAGAGTCCATTTTTTTTAATATATTAGTATCAAATAGTATAGAGCAGTTTAGGAATAACAATCAATAGCACATGTGACAACCCAGTTCTCCACATATTTCTCAAGGTATATTTTCTTTTTAAATTTCTACTTTAGTTTGTTTGAGAATTAGCTCCATACCTTTGTATGGTATAATACCACTACTTTTTTATTTTATAAGAGAGTATTGATCCCTACTATGGAAGATGGAAATTCTAACTCACTTGGCATCTCTCCATTGCTGACCTCAAATATGTTTGAAAGTTATAATATTAATTTCCATTCTTGTATTTAATGGAAATATCTTAAAAGTAATGTTCCTTTTTAAGTTACCTTTGCACAGGGTTAATTATTTAGTTCTAAAAAAAAATCAGCCTGACCCAGAATCAAATTACTTTCCATTGCCTACAAGCTATAGCTTTCAACAGTTTTAGCTGACCCTTTTAGCATTTTTTCCCCTATCTCTAAATTGCGTGCTTATCTTGCTACTCTTTTTTGTATGTTTTAATCACTAATTACATTAATCTATGAAATACATTTCCATTTCTCTGACTTTTCATCTTCCAAGCCTCTCAAAGCTGATATATTGTAAATTTTGTTAGATCACTATTCAGTCATTATAATGTTATTACCACATGAATATGTCCAGCAATGCTTCATTCTTTCATTTAACAATATTCAGTAAGTGCCTATTATGTGCTAGACAATCTTCTAAGCATTTAAGATACATTGGTGAGTAAAAATATATTAAAAAGCTTCACTTTATGGAGTTTACATTAAAGAGAAGAATATAAACATAAACACAATAAGTAAATTTAAGTGAGTATTGGAAGGTGATAAATACTATGGCCAAAGTAAAAAGTGGAGCAGAAAAAAAGGATATCTGGAATTGCCTGTAGGAAATGTAGAATACAATGTAAATAAGGAGCCAGGCAGTGAAAGTGACACTTGAGCAAAGAAGTGAATGAAATAAAAGGGTCAGCCATGCAAATACATTGGTCAAATCATTCCAGGCAGAAAAAATGGTGAGCGTTAAGGCTCCTTTGGCTGGAACACATCTAGATTAAATCCAGGGATTTAGCTAACAGGTTAGTAGTGGATGTGGTGTGGGAGAAAATAAATGGCTAGATCATGAAAGGCCTTGTGAACTACTGTCCAAACTTTGGTTTTATCTATGAGGGGAATGAGAAACTGTTACAATATTGTGAGCAGGTAAATGCTCATACTTTAAAAAAAAAAAAATCAACCTGGCTGCTCTGTTGAAAATGGAACGCTGGGCAGCAGCTGAAGGAGTGGAAAGAACAGTGATAAGCTCACAGCAAATAAAAAATGATGGTAGAACAGACTCAGAGATAACAGCTGAGATGGTGAGAGGTGCTCGGATCTAAATGCATTTTAAATGTGAGCAAACAGAATTTTCTAAGTGATTGGACATTAAGAAAAAAATGAGGATTCAAGCATGACATCACAGTTTTTGTGATGAACACTTGGAAAGATGGAGTTGCCATAAAATGAGAGGCATGGCTTCAGGAGGAGCAGATTGAGGTGAAAAAGAAAATTAGGAATTCTTCTTTACACATGTTGAGTTGAGATGCTGGACAGATAAACTTGCAAGCTGAAGCTGAGACAAAGGCCAGTATTACCAGTGGAATCATGGAACTTAGAATATACATTAAATGCATGAGACTGGAAGAGAACACCAAGGAAATGAAAATAGAAAGAAAAGTTCTGAGTATTAAGCCTTGGGACACTTCAACATTAAAAACAAAATGGAGAAAGAAGGAAGAATCAGCATAGATGACAAACCTACAGCTAACGTCATACTCAATGGTGAAAAGCTGAAAGCATTTCCTCTAAGATCAGGAACAAGACAAGGATGTCCACTCTCACCACTTTTATTCAACATAGTTTTGGAAGTCCTAGCCATAGTAATCAGAGAAGAAAAACAAATAAAAGGAGTTCAAATTGGAAAAAAACAAGTAAAACTGTCACTGTTTTCAGATGACATGATACTATGCATAGAAAATCCTAAAGATGCTACCACAAAACTGCTAGAGCTCATCAGTGAATTCAGTAAAGTTGCAGGATACAAAATTAGCACACAGAAATCTGTTGCACTTCTATACACTAACAACAAAAGATCAGAAAGAGAAATTAAAGAAACAATCCCATTTACCATCACATCAAAAGGAATAAAATACCTAGGAATAAACCTACCTAAGGAGACAAAAGACGTGTACTCCAAAAACTATAAGACGCTGATGAAAGAAATTGAAGATGAAACAAACAGATGGAAAGATATACCATGTTCTTGGATTGGAAAAATCAAGTGTCAAAATGACTATCCTACCCAAAGCAATCTACAGATTCAGTGCAATCCCTATCAAATTACCAATGACATTTTTCACAGAAGTAGAACAAAGAATATTAAAAATTTGTATGAAGACACTAAAGACCCTGAGTAGCCAAAGCAATCTTGAGAAAGAAAAACAGAGCTTGAGGAATCAGGCTCCCTGACTTCAGACAATACTAAAAAGTTACAGTCATCAAAAGAGTATGGTACTGGCACAAAAAGAGAAATATAGATCAATGGAACAGGATAGAAAGTCCAGAAATAAACCCATGCACCTATGGTCTGTTAATCTATGACAGAAGAGGCAAGACTATACAATGGTGGAAAGATAGTCTCTTTAATAAATAGTGCTGGGAAAACTGGACAGCTACATGTAAAAAAATGAAATTAGAACATTCTTTAACACCATACACAAAAGTAAACTCAAAATGGATTAAAGATCCAAATGTTAGACCAGATACTATAAAACCCTTAGAGAGAAAGATAGGCAGAACGCTCCTTGACACAAGTTGCAGCAATATCTTTTTCTGTCTCCTACAGTAATAGAAATAAAAACAAAAATAAACAAATGGGGCCTAATTAGACTCAAAAGGTTTTGCATATCAAAGGAAACCATAAACAAAATGAAAAGACAACCCACAGAATGGGAGAAAATATTTGCAAATGATGTGACCGACAAGGGATTAATCTCCAAAATATACAAGCAGCTCATGCTGCTCAATATAAAAAAAACAAACAACCAAGGCAAAAAATGGACAGAAGACCTAATAGACATTTCTGCAAAGAAGACATACAGATGGCCAAGAGGCACATGAAAAGATGCTCAGCATCGCTAAATATTAAAGAAACGCAAATCAAAACTGCAAGATATCACCACACACCAGTCAGAATGGCCATCATCAAAAAGTCTATAAACAATAAATGCTGGAGAGTGTGTGGAAAAAAGGGAACCCTCCTACACTGTTGGTGGTAATGTAAATTGGTATAGCCACTATGGAGAACAGTATGTAGCTTCCTTAAGAAACTAAAAATAGAGCTACCATATGATCCAGCAATTCCACTCCTGGGCATATATCCAGAGAATAACATGGTTCGAAAGGATACATGCACCTCAATGTTTATTGCAGAGCTGATTACAATAGCCAAGACATGGAGGCACCCTAAATGTTCATCAACAGAGGAATGGAAAAAGAAGATGTGGTACATTTATACAATGGAATATTACTCAGCAATTAAAAACAATGTAATAATGCCATTTGCAGCAACATGGATGGACCTGGAGATTATCCTACTCCAGGTAAAGTAAATGAAGTAAATCAGACAGAGAAAGGCAAATATCACATGATATAGCTTATATGGGGAATCAAAAAAAAAGATACAAATGAACTTATTTACAAAGCCGAAACAGACTCACAGACTTGGAGAACGAACTTATGGTTAGCAGGGGAGAAGGGTGAGGGGTACAAAGATTGGGAGTTTGGGATTAACATGTACATACTACTATAGTTAAAATAGATAACCAACAAGGATCTGTATAGCACAGGGAACTCTGGTCAATATTTTGTAATAACCTAAATGGGAAAAGAATTTGAAAATTAATAGATACAAGTATATGTATGACTGAATCATTTTGCTGTACACCTGAAACTAATACAACATTGTTAATCAACTATGCACCAACATAAAATTAAAAAAAAGAAAAGAAAAAGAGACTAAGAATGAGTTTCCAGAGAATAAGAAAAACTCAAGGAGTGTGAGCTGTCTTGGAAGCAGAAGAGGGACATGTATGGATGAAGAGAGTGATAAACTATCAAATTATGTTCCTAGTTTTCTGAAGTGTTATGTTGATATGCTTTGCCGTAGGTCTTCATTGATTCATTTGTTGGCACTCTAGGCCTGTCAATCTTCCTTTCTTTGGCTCTGTGAACTCCTCTCAATGTTCTCTCTTCTAAAACTTCTTTTATTTCTGTGTATACTTTGCAGATGGATTGTTTGATTTTTTTGTTACTTTCTAATAATTTTCATTTCATGTTTTCTATTTTATTAGAGATTTCTTGTTTTTTATTTAATGTCTCAAATTATTTTTTGTCCTCTGAATATTGCTTTTAATGGCATCCACTTGACTAATGCTGTAACTATTTTTTAATGCCCAGAAGCCGGACATTTTATCTTCCTGAACAGTTTCTGATCTTTACCAACTGTTTTTATTATATCCTTTTTTGTTTATTGCAGTCTCAATCTATTACAATAGAGGCTTTTTGGTTTCATTGTTTGTTTTTTAAAGCAAAGTTCTAGTGATCCCTGGTTGTTTTCTTATCTTTAAAAGCAGAGTTATAAAAACACTGTTTGAAAATTCTGCACTTACAGATGGGGTTTCTTTTCTGTGGTCGTTTCTGAGGTATCACCTAGCTGAGCCATTTCAGTAGGGAATCCTCTATGTCAGAACTTTTAGTCATTCTTTGAGCTAATAAGGTTTTCTAGCTTGGAAGAATATATGCCTGGCTAAGTGCTCTCAAAAGTTGTACAATTGTAGCAAAAAATTTCCCTTTCAAAAGCAGGCTGCATTCAATAAAGTCTGCTAATAAACATATAATAAATCCACTCTCAACGAAGGACTATTTGTTTAATTCAGAGGAGAGAATTCTAGAATATCTAGTGTTAGCAATGCCTTGCCCAGAATTGAATAATGTAACAGAGATTGATTAGAGGTTAAAATATTTGAGAAAGGTTGTTTTTCAAGTCAGTTTAATGAAAACCCAAGTCAGCATTTTGCAAATAGATATTGAAAAATAGTAAGCAGTATACCCAGATGTTGATGAACTAAGACATCTGGCAAACATTATGTTCCTGTGCTCAGTTACCACACAATAAAATTGCTACAAAATTTTATTTTTTTCTTGGCTTCATAAAATGACTTTGGAAGTACACCCTCTATTTTTATTTTCCAAAGCTATCTGTACCTGATTTTTTTGTTTGTTCTCTTTTTATTTAATGCAGGGTAATCAATAATAACATTTATTTCTAAGTAGAAATATAGATATTCAGAAATATTTTTTCTTTCTTGGCAGTTTTTTTTTTTGACAAATTTGTTCATTTCATCCCATATGACTTCCCCAAAAGTGATATTAACATATTATTTTCTAGTATTCGTATTTTTACAGGTAACTCCACTTTTTCATTCCTAATATTTTTAATTTGTGTTTTCTATTTTGTCTGTGATCAGTCTTTCTCGGATGTAGTTACTGTAGCAATTCTTTCAAGTAAACAAATTTTGGCTTTAAAATTTTTTTCTATATCAAGAGTTGGCTTTTCTTTTCCTGTAAATGGTTAGATAGGAAATGTTTGGGGCTTCGTTGACCATACAGTCTTTATTGCAACTACTCAAATCTGCCATTTTAGCATGAAAAACATCATAAAACACATAAAGGAGTAAGCATGGCTGTGTTCCAATAAAACTTTGTTAAAAAAAAAAACTCATTGTTGTCATGAGTTCAGTAAACATTTGAAAACAGAAATACCAGTGCTTCTCTGAAACATCTCTGTGCAATGTGTCACATCATCTACCTGAATTTTAGAAGTAAAAACTGGCAGGACTTAGCTTAGAGGATGATTCCAAAGTTTCTGACAATGAAAATCAGAACCTATAACTTTCTTTCTTAAAAATATCCAATCACCACCTGCTTCTCATTTTTAATTAGAGTAAACCTACTGGCTCACTATGGTCTTTAAAACTCTACATGATCTAATTTCTTTGGACCTTGAGTCAGTCTCCCTCAATAACCAGTTTCTAACCACACTGACATGCTCTTTATGCCTTGATACAGCCAGTTTATAGTTACTTGGCTCCTTTTGTCCTTCTGACTGACCCATTCTTCCTTCATGTCTCTGTTTATCTGGCTTGGGTGTAATGTAAAGGCTAGGACCACTGGTCTACCACCAGACCATTCTCATATCTCATAAATTTGACACCTAGAGGTCATATGTAACAGTCCCCTTTCTCCATTTGGCATTTTTAATTTAATTTAATTTTTTTGGTAATAATCATGGGATGAAATAAATAATGATAGTGGCCGGAAAACAAATGTAGGCAGTGAATATTTTCTTTACCGAACTTCATATCTATAATCATGTACTAAATTAGAATTTAAAATAAATAATAAAATAGTAATTTCAATATAAAAAAGAAAATAAGAAATGGATTAATGTTCTTTAGTTACAAATATGCAGTTCCTGAAAAAAGAAGAAGAAAAAAAAATGAAGACAGCAGCCATACTCATGGAAGCCAGCATCATGAACAATTTACCTGTTGACTGAAACACCAGGCCTGCCTGCTTGCCCACAGATCCCTTAGCAGCTGGTCAACCCATGGTCCCTGCCACCTGGCCCACCAGAATCTCTGGCCTGGGCTGACTGTGAAGGGCTTTCCCTTTCAAGTCCAATCTGCAAAAACCAGAATTGGTGACTATTTCTTCAAATGAGCAAGCATCAATAAAAGGATAAAAAGATCAATAGAATTAGGAAAGCATGATTCTACCAAAAGAGCAAATTACATAAAGCACCAAAGAAATGTTATTGAACTGCCTGAAAAACAAAAA
Organism: Neophocaena asiaeorientalis asiaeorientalis; assembly: GCF_003031525.2. NCBI lineage: Eukaryota > Metazoa > Chordata > Mammalia > Artiodactyla > Phocoenidae > Neophocaena > Neophocaena asiaeorientalis. Next base: position 17,515 of record NW_020174435.1, read on the forward strand.
ACAAAAAATGAAAAATCATCTTAAAGAAGTTCAGTCATCCATTAGATAAAAAACTAAATGAAATCAGTAAAATAATACATAAACAAATGAAAAGTTCAACAAAGATATAGAAACCATAAAAAAAAAAAGAATCAAACAAATTCTGGGACTGAAGAATAAAGTGTCTGACATAAAAGATTCAACAGAAGGCTTCAAGAGCAGACTTGGTCAACCAGAAGAAAGAATCAGTGAAGTTGATGCCAGATCATTTAAAATTATCCAGTTAGAGGAAGAAAAAGAAAAAAGAATTAAAAAAATAAGGAAGACAGTCTATGGAACTTATGGGACATGATCAAGTGAACCAATATATTCATCAGATGAGTTCCAGGAGAAGAGAAAGAGAAAGGGGCAGAAGAGTTATTTAAAATAATATTGGCTGAAATTTTCCCAAATCTATGGTGAGCAACCAGCTTCATGAAGCCCAAAGAACAAAAACTGAGGGAACTGGTCACTAGACTTGACTTACAAGAAGTGCTAAGGGGACTTTTTCAAATTGAAACAAAAGAAAGCTAAACAGCAACAAGAAAGCCTTTGAAAGCTCCCTATTAAAGTAAATATATAGTCAAATTCAGAATACTCTAACATTGTAATAGTGGTGAGTAAATCCCTCTTATCCCTAGTATAAAAGTTAAAAGACAAAAGTATTAAGAATACCTATAATCCAAAAATTTGTTAATGAATATACAATATAAAAAGAAGTAAATTTTGACATCAATAATAAAGTGGGGGAGGAAGAGTAAAATTGTTGATTTTTTTGCATGTGATTATAGTTGTTACCAGCTTTATTTTAACTATTTATATAACTATAAGAAATGTTTATCTGGCTTGGGTGTAATGTAAAGGCTAGGACCACTGGTCTACCACCAGACCATTCTCATATCTCATAAATTTGACACCTAGAGGTCATATGTAACAGTCCCCTTTCTCCATTTGGCATTTTTAATTTAATTTAATTTTTTTGGTAATAATCATGGGATGAAATAAATAATGATAGTGGCCGGAAAACAAATGTAGGCAGTGAATATTTTCTTTACCGAACTTCATATCTATAATCATGTACTAAATTAGAATTTAAAATAAATAATAAAATAGTAATTTCAATATAAAAAAGAAAATAAGAAATGGATTAATGTTCTTTAGTTACAAATATGCAGTTCCTGAAAAAAGAAGAAGAAAAAAAAATGAAGACAGCAGCCATACTCATGGAAGCCAGCATCATGAACAATTTACCTGTTGACTGAAACACCAGGCCTGCCTGCTTGCCCACAGATCCCTTAGCAGCTGGTCAACCCATGGTCCCTGCCACCTGGCCCACCAGAATCTCTGGCCTGGGCTGACTGTGAAGGGCTTTCCCTTTCAAGTCCAATCTGCAAAAACCAGAATTGGTGACTATTTCTTCAAATGAGCAAGCATCAATAAAAGGATAAAAAGATCAATAGAATTAGGAAAGCATGATTCTACCAAAAGAGCAAATTACATAAAGCACCAAAGAAATGTTATTGAACTGCCTGAAAAACAAAAAACAAAAAATGAAAAATCATCTTAAAGAAGTTCAGTCATCCATTAGATAAAAAACTAAATGAAATCAGTAAAATAATACATAAACAAATGAAAAGTTCAACAAAGATATAGAAACCATAAAAAAAAAAAGAATCAAACAAATTCTGGGACTGAAGAATAAAGTGTCTGACATAAAAGATTCAACAGAAGGCTTCAAGAGCAGACTTGGTCAACCAGAAGAAAGAATCAGTGAAGTTGATGCCAGATCATTTAAAATTATCCAGTTAGAGGAAGAAAAAGAAAAAAGAATTAAAAAAATAAGGAAGACAGTCTATGGAACTTATGGGACATGATCAAGTGAACCAATATATTCATCAGATGAGTTCCAGGAGAAGAGAAAGAGAAAGGGGCAGAAGAGTTATTTAAAATAATATTGGCTGAAATTTTCCCAAATCTATGGTGAGCAACCAGCTTCATGAAGCCCAAAGAACAAAAACTGAGGGAACTGGTCACTAGACTTGACTTACAAGAAGTGCTAAGGGGACTTTTTCAAATTGAAACAAAAGAAAGCTAAACAGCAACAAGAAAGCCTTTGAAAGCTCCCTATTAAAGTAAATATATAGTCAAATTCAGAATACTCTAACATTGTAATAGTGGTGAGTAAATCCCTCTTATCCCTAGTATAAAAGTTAAAAGACAAAAGTATTAAGAATACCTATAATCCAAAAATTTGTTAATGAATATACAATATAAAAAGAAGTAAATTTTGACATCAATAATAAAGTGGGGGAGGAAGAGTAAAATTGTTGATTTTTTTGCATGTGATTATAGTTGTTACCAGCTTTATTTTAACTATTTATATAACTATAAGAAGTATTATTCAGACTTCATGGTAACCACAAAGAAAAAACCTACAGTAGATACAAAAAAAAAAATCAATATATATCATTACCAAAAAGAATCACAAAGGAAGACAGTAAGAGACGAACAACAGAACTACAAATCAGACAGAAAACAACAAAATGACAATAGTAAGTCCTTTCAATTATCTGTCAATAATTACTTCAAACATAAGAGGATTAAACTCAAACAAAAGATAAAGAGTAGCTTAAAGTACTAAAAATAAATAAGATCCAACTGTATACTGTTTACCAGAAACTCAATTTAGATTAAATGACACAAATGGGCAGAAAATAAATAGATGGAAGAAGATATTCCATGTAAATGGTAATCAAAAGAGAGTAGCAATGACTGTAATAATATTAGACAAAATAAACTTTAAGTTTAAAACTCTCACCAAGAGACAAAGAAGGTCATCACATAATGATAAAAGGTCAAATTGACAAGAAGATAAAAAACATATATACATATATATATGTATATATATATAGTTGACCCTTGAACAACATGAGTTTGAACTGTGTGGGTCCACTTATACACAGATTTTTTTCAATAAATATAGTACTTGCATTTTTATTTTTACAGATCTTTTAGTGTGTGGGAATAGTTTGTGTTTAATAAAAGATCACAATATGCAGAATCAAAAGAAATTAGAATTTGAGTCCTGATTATATCCAAACTGCTTCAGCTTCCTGGTCTTGGGTCAGTCATTTATCAACCTTTGCTTTTGAGGCAGAGACAGCAGTATGCAGACTTTCAACTGTGTGGGGGGTTAGTGCCCTTAACCCCACATTGCTCAAAAGGTCAATTGCACATCCAACATCAGAGCCTCTAAATATAGAAAGCAAATATTGAAAGATCTGAATTGAGAAATACACAGTAATACACCAATAGTAGACTTCAGTACCCCACTTTCAATACTAGATCATCCAGAGAGAAAAGTCAATAAGGAAACAGCAGGCTTGAACAATACTATAGACCAAATTTACCTAATAGATGTACACAGAATATTTCACTCAACAACAGCAGAATATGCATTCTTCTCAAGAGCACACAAAACATTCTCCAGGATAAATCACATACTAGGTCACAAAACAAGTCTTAACAAATTTAATAAGATTGAAAACATTTCACATATCTTTTTCCAACCACAATGGAATGAAACTAGAAATCAAACTGGAGGAAACAGAAAAATTAAAAAATACATGAAAATTAAACAGTATACTCGTGAATAACCATTGGATCAAAGAAGAAATCAAAACAGAAATAAATCTTGAGGCAAATGAAAATACAATGTATCAAAACTTATGGGATACAGCAAAAGCAGCACTAAAAGGGATTGTTTATAGTAATAAACACATACATTTAAAAAAGACTAATTTCAAATAAACAATTTAACTGCACCTCAACATGTAAAGAAACTAGAAAAAGAACAATATAAGGTCAAAGTTGGCAAAAGGGAGGAAATATTTAAAAATAAAGAAATAAAGGAAATAGAAAATAGAAAAACAAAAGATAAAACTGAGTTGAACTTTTGAAAACATAAAAATAATTAATAGAAACTTAGCTAGACTAACCACGTAAAAAAAGAGAAAATAAATAAATAAAATCAGAAATGAGGGCTTCCCTGGTGGTGCAGCAGTTGAGAGTCCGCCTGCCGATGCAGGGGACACGGGTTCATGCCCCTGTCTGGGAAGATCCCACATGCCGCGGAGCAGCTAGACCTGTGAGCCATGGCCACTGAGCCTGCGTGTCTGGAGCCTGTGTTCCGCAACAGGAGTGGCCACAGCAGTGAGGGGCCTGCGTACCGCAAGCATTTAAAGAAGAGTTAATACCAATTCGTCTTAAACTCTTCCAAAATATAGAAAAGCAAACACTTCCAAGCTCATTCTGTAAGGCCAATATCGCCCTGATACTAATGCATACCACAAGAAGACAAAACTATAGACCAATATCCCTGATACACATGTAGGCAAAAATTTTCAACAGAATACTAGCAAACGGAATTCAACACCACGTAAACATACAGGATCATACACTATAAAGCAGAGAGTAGAATAATTTTCCCCAAGAGCTACAGGTAGGGGTGAATGGGGAAGCATTAGTTAAAGGATACAAAGTTTCAATTATATGAATAAGTACTAGAGATTCACTGCACACTATAGGGCCTATAGTTAACAATACATATTATACACTTCAAAATTTCTCAGAGGGTAAATCTTATATTAAATGTTCTTACCACAGAACAATGATAGTAATAATAAAGAGATCATGAGGAAACTTTTGGAGATAATGGTTTGTTTAGGTCACATATTGTGGTTATGGTTCTACAGATGAATATTTATCTCTAAACTCATCAAATTGTATACACTGAATATGAACAGCTTTCATATATATAAATGAAACCTTAATAATGTGATTTAAACAAATGTAAAGAAGTGTTTCCAAAAGAATAACCTCCACAAAGCTCAGAGAATGATTTGCACATATACTGACAGCTTTAGCGCAAATCAAATTGTTTCTTCATCTTTATGAACACTGAGCTATTATCCTTTCTTTGAAAACTACTGCTTAAGCACACTAAAATATCAGACTATAGGGTGTGGGGACAGGAACTGCAACTGACTGAAACCAAGTGGAACAGTTTCAAATTATTATGTACTGGCTCTGAAAACAAAGGTCTATGGCTGAAAGTGGTAATGTGTGGGAGAGGCTTATAACTGGGGATTCTCTAAATCAGTTTTCATGTAAATTATAATATTTATTAAGGAATAAGTAAAATGTATAAATATAACCTGCCTGTATATTACTAAAATCAACATTACTGACAACAATCATTTAGAAATTAGGACACCAAAAGTTTTTTTTGCAGGTGATAGTATTTTATCACTGACAATAATTCTGTTTAGATTTATCAGTAGTGCTGATAACAAAAAGTAGACTAGTGTTATTTGGTTTTATTATTGTTTTTACATGCAGACAATGCATCCCCTTCATTTCTGCACCCAGAACAGGACTACTCCCATTATAGGATTTTTGCCCCATTACCTTGCCTTTATTATGCCACTGAGTAGAGGGGTGACTCAAATCCAGGCCCTATCATTTACAACAATATGACTGTAGGAGAGAGATTACTTAACTTTCTGTAAGTGGGGAAGTTTTTTTCTCATATGATTAGTGTGAGAACTAAGTTAGTACATACATACACATATATATGAATATAAATATTCATTTGAGTATTTATATACTTGAGAAGGTATGTCTATTCACACATGAATATTTATATACAAATATGTTATCTGTTGTCTGTGGTATACATACACACACACACACACACACACACACACACACACACAGATAATTTGGACTATTTTACCAAACCATACATTGTAATTCTAATTCATAATCATTCTCATACTGATATCTTGTTTTATTTATTTTTTTCTATATGAAATTATTAATTACAGTATTATGTCTATACCATTATGATATATTAATCATTATATCACATATATAATTATTTTCTCTTGCTCTTTATAGTATATGCACATGAAATCAATCCTTAGTTTTACCATTTAGAATGATGTTTGACAAATAGTACAAAAGTACAAACTCAAATATTTCTTGAATTAAACAGTGCACATATATATGTAGAGAGAGAGAGACAAAGAGATAGCAAGAGAGAGACAGAGAATGATACAATTATATAAACACCTGGGCCAATAGCTATGCCATTTGTTGGTTAGGATTAGAAGAGGGCCAGGTTTTAGGGAAGAGTAAGAGTTTTGTTTTGAACCTGGTTTAAGTATTACTAAGGACAGGGTTAAGAAGATATCAGTGATAGAGCGATAAAACTAGACATGAGTGCTGACACATTATTTAAAGAGAAAGAAATTTTAAGGAAATAAAACATCAACTGTGCAACAAGATGATGAGAATTCTAGTTAGAAAACTTTCCATTTGGTTTAGCAACATGGAGATATTAGCAACAGTAGTGATGATGGATTTGTAAGGGTGGAAGCCAGCTGAGAAATGGTAAAAGAGTAACTGATAGATTAGGAAGTAGAAGTTGTTTGTAGAAAACATTTTCGAGAATAGTAATAGAGAGCCAATCAATATGGCCATGGCTGGAGGAAGATTTTTTATAATGATGCTTTTAATAAAAAAGAGCTACACTGGTCAGTAAGGTAAAAACTGTTCACAGTGCCTCCAGAGAACTGGAAAAAGTCCAAATTGAGATGTGCCATAAATGTAAAACACATACTAGATTTTGCAGACTTGGTAAGAAGAAAATAAAGTAGATTGTTTCTTACACATATCTTCAGTGCATATCAAGGTGATAATATTTTTAATATGTTGAATTAAATAAAATATATTATGAAAATTAGTTTTTCATGTTTTTTTTTACTTTTTAATGTAGTTATATATGTGGCTTGCATGATATCTCTATTGGACAGGGCTGATGGATAATATATTTGAATGCCTAACTCAGTTGAAGGAGAAAGAAGAAAGGAAGAGGAAAATATTCTCTCAAATTCTCAAGACAAAGAGAAGATGAGATTGTGAACAAGGTAGACTGGATTTGATCTTTTTTATTTATTTATTTTTTTTGCGGTATGCAGGCCTCGCACTGTTGTGGCCTCTCCCGCTGCGGAGCACAGGCTCCAGACGCGCAGGCTCAGCAGCCATGGCTCACGGGCCCAGCTGCTCCGCGACATGTGGGATCTTCCCGGACAGCAGAGGGTTCATTAATCTTATATCTCTCTCATCTTGCTTTCTTATAATAGTATTTTTGACTAATAGTTGTTCATGATTTACTCACTAAATGAATGTAGACATTGACATCTTTGAGATAAAAAATCCTAGGCTGGTTGATTTAGTTACTTATTTGGCAATTATTTAATATTCCTAAACAGTTGTTCGCTTGTTAACAAAATGAAGATATTAATAGCTTTCAGTTCTAGATAAACCCTAAGCCAATTAAAGGTACAGGGTCTGATGAGGGGCATTGGAAAAAAACATTTTCATAGCCTTTTCTATTTAACTACATCAAATAAACTGATATAGTTAAATAGAAACTGATCAAATAAACCTATAAAATCTAATCTTCAAAACAATAACTTATTTATTAGGAAGCAGTAGATGATGGGAGAGTACTGAGCCCCAGTCTTAACACTGGGCGGAATGGCCTACTGGTTGCATGATAGTGTGACACCTAACTTCATTCCTTATCTTCCAACAAATAGGCATTAAAAATAAGTGGCCCCAAGGTAACCAAGCCATAGTCCAAGCAAAAGCACTGAACTTATCACCTGACACATAATTCATAAAGGAATATATCTACTCTAAGAGAATATGTCCACAGTTTGAGATTATCTAATAAGAGAAAAGTGGAAATTAGGAGATATTGGAAAATCATACATATTTTTTGCCTTGTCCACTGTTTTTCTTTCCTTGATAGAATCCAATGTTATTCTGAATATCTATTAAATAATTAGGTATTTTTATAAGGGTTGAACAACAACAACAAAAACCTCACTTGAAAATGAGAATAAAATTTTTGTTATCATGTAAAGATAGCCATACTAGTAATATAAAGAGGAGGAACCAATAAGAAACTATTTATAAGGTAGTACAACCTTGAGCACTGGCACTTTGGCTTTTCATTATTTTCCTAAGGTGAACCACTTGGACCAACCTTAACTAAGAATTGTACCCTCATAAAATAGATATTACCTTGATTACTATGCATGGAATGTCAATACTCATACTCCCACTTGATATTTGTAAAGAGATAATAATCAAAACATATTTATTCTGAAGCTATAAAGAAACATAAAGCTGGAATGCATGGTAAGGTCATTTTGTCTATTTTCTTTTCTTATGTGATTGCAATTAAAATAAACGACTAAAACTCTCCGTTTGAAAAACTTTAGAGCATATTTTTCACCTTTTTAAAGCAATGTCAAAAACAACACCACAGGAAAAAAATGTGAGCTTAAAAACATTTTTATGGTATGTGTGTTATAATTTGACTCATTTCCCCCCATTGTTCTTAAAAAGAAGTTTTAATAATCTTCCAAAATTATTTTCTATTTTTAATACCCCCAAGTTCTACATAAGCCATGTGAAAGAATTTCAATCTAAAATGGAACCAGAGAATATAAAATGGAAAATCTTCTACACGTGCCTTCAGGAAAACAAAACTGAAGAACTGAGGTACTGATTTCCCGTAAATGTCTGATTTACAGAAAACTGATAGTATTGGAATGTTCTTAAATGATAGGGAGTTGGTCAGGGACCTTGGGAAATTTTGCTTATGGTTTCCAGAGGCATGAACAAGAAATGACTCTGGGTGAGTTGGTCTCATAAATTAAGCTGAACTGAGCTTTGTTTGTGGACTGGGCTGGTTTTGTCTCCTCAGAAATTTTCAGAAATGGTCTCCATTTGTTTTTTTATTTTAGCAGACTCTAACTGAACTCTCACTTCTTTATACTCCCTGTCCATAAATACAGCATATCCCAAATCTCAACAGACTCATCTGCAGCTTGCTACAGTTTATGTGTTCTGAACTGCAATTCTTCTGCTAATCCTAAATGAAACTCGGCTTTTCGACAATTTTGAGCTTGCCTCATTTTATCTTTTCCTTTAGGTAGACATTCCTTGGCACTGGAAGTGGGATCCAAAGGAGATGACCCCCCAAAGGACAATGACCCTCGGAATTGTGTGAAGTACCCGCACAAAAGCCCTTGAGCTCATTGCTTCTGTGAGTCATTGTCTACTTTTGGCTTGGTGATTCTCCTCTGAGACTCATGGTCTCCCCCATTCGGTTGAGCTTTCTGACTTTGTTAAGGGTCTGTTTAAAGGTTTTATCCTTTTTGGTGAGTCCTTGTTTGTTTTCTTGTAGGAAACATACTAGAATTTCAGTGTAATTCCTTTGGAATGCTAGAGAGCAAAAATTTAAAATTCTGTCAGTGGACACAGGTTGAGCAAGTAAATGCTGTTAGAGTGCTTGCCACCTCCCTTTAGAGACTTTGGTCTCTAAGGCAAAGACTTATGTGAGAGCACAAATTGGTCACAGACACTGGTCACGAATGTCAGGCCAGACTGACATTAGGTCATCTGCCAACTGCAAGACAATTTACATGTAACAAGGGACAACTGGTCACAGGTCGAACAACTAAGGCAAACGCTGTCTTCCAGGAGAAAAAAAGAGAAAGACAGTATGTATCTCATGAAAGGCACACTGTAAAACAAAACATAACTCCCAGCCCTGAGCACACCCATTAGGCTATTTAGGAATTCTTCTTTTGCTCTCAAGAAAACCTCTGAGATATGAGATTCCAGTCATCCCAGTGCTCTTCAGGGATCCTAACTGATTTTATGTTAAAAAATTATGGTGTCTCCTCACACGCATTTTTGACTAGATGGTCCAGTCTTACTAAAGGTAACGTAGAACTCCAATGGCTGTTATGAAGAACTTTCAGTCTGCCCGAACATGATTTTCTCTAGACTAGAAAGACTGCGGCAATAGAATTAAACAATCTGAGTGGGATAACTATTTTAATTGGTACCTAGAGGCTTCTAAATATATTCAGGATTTTAAAATTACCTCTTTGTAAAATATTATTTCTAAGTTAACTGAAAGAAATAAACAAAGGAGATAAACAAGCAGCTAAGGCCTCTTCCTTGGTGACATGAGCCAAGGTTCCCCTAAACCCATTACTCTCCCCTCTCTATATCCACCTTTGCCTTCTTCAAACCCCCTTTCTTTATCTAGACTCCCCTTCTTCTCTAGTGAGTAAACTTTACCAACTGAGCCAATTAAAACTTTCCCTTTTAAAATTAGGTCTTCTGGGGACTTCTCTGGTGGTCCAGTGGTAAAGAATCCACCTTACAATGCAGGGGATGCGGGTTCGATCCCCAGTCAGGGAACTAAGATCCCACATGCCATGTGGCAACTAAGCCCGTGTGCCACAACTACTAAATGTGAGCTTAAAAACATTTTTATGGTATGTGTGTTATAATTTGACTCATTTCCCCCCATTGTTCTTAAAAAGAAGTTTTAATAATCTTCCAAAATTATTTTCTATTTTTAATACCCCCAAGTTCTACATAAGCCATGTGAAAGAATTTCAATCTAAAATGGAACCAGAGAATATAAAATGGAAAATCTTCTACACGTGCCTTCAGGAAAACAAAACTGAAGAACTGAGGTACTGATTTCCCGTAAATGTCTGATTTACAGAAAACTGATAGTATTGGAATGTTCTTAAATGATAGGGAGTTGGTCAGGGACCTTGGGAAATTTTGCTTATGGTTTCCAGAGGCATGAACAAGAAATGACTCTGGGTGAGTTGGTCTCATAAATTAAGCTGAACTGAGCTTTGTTTGTGGACTGGGCTGGTTTTGTCTCCTCAGAAATTTTCAGAAATGGTCTCCATTTGTTTTTTTATTTTAGCAGACTCTAACTGAACTCTCACTTCTTTATACTCCCTGTCCATAAATACAGCATATCCCAAATCTCAACAGACTCATCTGCAGCTTGCTACAGTTTATGTGTTCTGAACTGCAATTCTTCTGCTAATCCTAAATGAAACTCGGCTTTTCGACAATTTTGAGCTTGCCTCATTTTATCTTTTCCTTTAGGTAGACATTCCTTGGCACTGGAAGTGGGATCCAAAGGAGATGACCCCCCAAAGGACAATGACCCTCGGAATTGTGTGAAGTACCCGCACAAAAGCCCTTGAGCTCATTGCTTCTGTGAGTCATTGTCTACTTTTGGCTTGGTGATTCTCCTCTGAGACTCATGGTCTCCCCCATTCGGTTGAGCTTTCTGACTTTGTTAAGGGTCTGTTTAAAGGTTTTATCCTTTTTGGTGAGTCCTTGTTTGTTTTCTTGTAGGAAACATACTAGAATTTCAGTGTAATTCCTTTGGAATGCTAGAGAGCAAAAATTTAAAATTCTGTCAGTGGACACAGGTTGAGCAAGTAAATGCTGTTAGAGTGCTTGCCACCTCCCTTTAGAGACTTTGGTCTCTAAGGCAAAGACTTATGTGAGAGCACAAATTGGTCACAGACACTGGTCACGAATGTCAGGCCAGACTGACATTAGGTCATCTGCCAACTGCAAGACAATTTACATGTAACAAGGGACAACTGGTCACAGGTCGAACAACTAAGGCAAACGCTGTCTTCCAGGAGAAAAAAAGAGAAAGACAGTATGTATCTCATGAAAGGCACACTGTAAAACAAAACATAACTCCCAGCCCTGAGCACACCCATTAGGCTATTTAGGAATTCTTCTTTTGCTCTCAAGAAAACCTCTGAGATATGAGATTCCAGTCATCCCAGTGCTCTTCAGGGATCCTAACTGATTTTATGTTAAAAAATTATGGTGTCTCCTCACACGCATTTTTGACTAGATGGTCCAGTCTTACTAAAGGTAACGTAGAACTCCAATGGCTGTTATGAAGAACTTTCAGTCTGCCCGAACATGATTTTCTCTAGACTAGAAAGACTGCGGCAATAGAATTAAACAATCTGAGTGGGATAACTATTTTAATTGGTACCTAGAGGCTTCTAAATATATTCAGGATTTTAAAATTACCTCTTTGTAAAATATTATTTCTAAGTTAACTGAAAGAAATAAACAAAGGAGATAAACAAGCAGCTAAGGCCTCTTCCTTGGTGACATGAGCCAAGGTTCCCCTAAACCCATTACTCTCCCCTCTCTATATCCACCTTTGCCTTCTTCAAACCCCCTTTCTTTATCTAGACTCCCCTTCTTCTCTAGTGAGTAAACTTTACCAACTGAGCCAATTAAAACTTTCCCTTTTAAAATTAGGTCTTCTGGGGACTTCTCTGGTGGTCCAGTGGTAAAGAATCCACCTTACAATGCAGGGGATGCGGGTTCGATCCCCAGTCAGGGAACTAAGATCCCACATGCCATGTGGCAACTAAGCCCGTGTGCCACAACTACTGAGCTCTCGCACCTCAACTAGAGAGCCTGCGTGCTGCTAACTACAGAGCTTATGTGCTCTGGAGCCCATGCACCACAACTAAGAGCCCACGTGCCCTGGAGCCTGCATGCCACAACTAGAGAGAGAAAACCCTCATGCTGCAACTAGAGAGAGAAAACCCACATGCCGCAACTAGAGAGAAGCCCGCATGCTACAACAAAAGATTCCGCGTGACTCAACGAAGATCCTGCGTGCTGCAACTAAAGACCTGATGCAGCCAAAAATAAATAGAAATAAATAAATAATAAATAAATCTTTTAAAAAATTAAGTCTTCTGAGGATCCTGCTAAACCATTAATTAATTTTGTTCCACGGACCAAAGTGGAACTTGGAGCTATAGTAAATTATTTTCCCAAGGTAACTGGGGATCCTCATAGATTTGCCAAATCAGTATTATAATTCAAACTTAACCTGATTTCTCTGATCTTTATCAGTTAATCCACATGCTTATTGGAGGAGGTCAAGCCCAGCATTGAATGAAAACTGCTTATTGGGAAAGCCCCAAACAATCTTTGAAATTCCAAGTCAGTCAGCCAATAGCTCTTTTATATGACCAAGCTCCTGCCATACCCCAAGGCTACATCTTGTCATCCTGAGGGCTTTCCATAAGCCAGTACCTGGGAACAAAATTAACTCATGCACCCAAAAGCCTGTTGAATCTACTCATGATTACTACAGCAGAATCCAAATCATTTCTAAAGAAAATATGGACTCCCTATATACATTGCATCTAGCAGGGTGGCCTTTAATTCAATGTTTTAGTTAAAACAGAGATCTATCTCTGTTAGTCAAGAGAACCCACACAGAATGAAAAATAATGTCCACCCTGAACTTGTCAATGTAGCTAACCAGTTAACCCGCACCCCAGAAGATGATTCCAGAAAAAGGGCAACTAAAATTTTACATCTCCGACTTCAACAGATGGAATCTCCCAAGCAGACACTTCCTAACTGATTTTGTCATTATGGTTAAAAAAAAACAAAAAAACCTGGCCATTGGAAGAGAGACTGCCACAAATTTTTTTTAAAAGTCTAGACAATTACAGCTTTCCAAGACCCAAGGGTCAAACTCATCCCAGTGATGGGACTCCAAAGAAGCACATAGACTGTTCCCATTCTACCATTAAATAGACTGGGGAAACTACTCTCCAGACCCGGTAAAAATCCCTTACATATCAATTGACACAGGAGCTACTCTATCAGTTCTCAACCCTACTACAAATAAACAGTCCCTTCAAATAGTGGGGAGTTCAAATTAACCACAATGTGTCTTTATTTCTCAATCTATACCCTTTTGTTTGGGACCTTTGAAAGATAAACACCTGTTTTTCCTCAGTGATTAGGCTCCTGTTCATTTATTAGGATGAGATTTCCTAGAAAAATATCATGCTGCCATTTCTTTCTCTTGAAAGAGAGAAATAAATCTTGTTAAAATCTCTTGAATTTAAGTCCCTTGAATCTAAGCCCCAAGAAAATCCAAACCTTTTCTCTCTCACATGTACTTTACAAGCCATAGAAGAACAAATTTCAGGAACATCTCTGTTTTTAAATTTAGTGTCTCCTAGTCTATGAGCAAAATTTTCCACAGACATAGACAGAATTCATATTGCTTTTCACTATGTTAAGATCCAAGTCAATCCCTCAAAACCTCTCTCCAAAATTAATCAATACCCTATAAACAAAGAAGCTTTACAGGGCATAAGACATCATAGATGACTATAAAGCACAGGAACTTATTACCCCTTGCAGTAGTCCTTGTAAAACCCGTTTTACCTATAAGAAAATGTAATGGTCAAGAATAAAGATTTGTTCAAGATCTCCATGCAATACATAACATTGTTATTCCTCACCATCCTGTTGTTCCTTATCCCCATGCATTATTAGCATTATTCCCTACTGAAAGCAAATTTTTCATCGTGATCAATTTATGCAAGGCATTGTTGAGTATTATAGTTGATGAGGCTGGCCAATATATTCTTGCTTTTACCTTGGAAGGACAACAATATATCTGGACAGAAATGGCCCACAGTTTTTCTAAAGGTCCTTCTTACTTCTCACAAAATTTAAATGCTGACCTCGATGATACAAAATTTTCTGGAGGCTCTACCATACTACAGTATGTAGATGATTTATTTCTCTACTCACCCTCTCAAGCCTCCTCACAAGAAGACAGATTTCACCATTACAGCTCTATCCAATATTTAGGATATTTAATCTCAGAACAAGGATAACACCTAGATGCTGATAGGTTTCATGGCATCTTGAGCTTCCCAAAATCTAAAACCAAATGTCAATTATCAGGTTTTCTTGGGCTAGCTGGTTATTGTCACAATTGGATTCCAAACTTCTCTTTAATGGCCTAGGCTTGTATATCTTACTAAAAACTACTAAGCCTGACCCTGTTATCTGGAAAAAGCAAGATGATCTAGCCTTTAAAATCTTAAAGGAAAGCTTAATAAATCCTCTTGCCCTTGGATATACAAACTATAAACTACCCTTTTTTCCTTTTTGTTTATGAAAAAGAGGGTAATACCCTCAGAGTACTTACTCAAAACATGGGGGCTATCACAACATCTAGGTTATTATAGCCAACAATTAGATCCCATGACCCAACGTTACGCTTATGCCTTAGGGCTACACCTGCTACTGCCTTTCTGGTAAAGGCGGCTGAAGAAATAGTCTTAAGATCCTTTTTGACCATCTTGGTACCTCATGCTGTCAAAGCTCTCTTGAACTCATATCATTCCTGACATTTTTCAGCTAGCTGTCTTACTTCTCATGAAATTCTCTTGCAGGACCAGTAAGATGACAGAGGAGTAAGACGTGGAAACTACCTTCCTCCCCACAAATACATCAAGAATACATCTACATGTGGAACAGCGCCTACAGAACAACTACTGAAAGCTGGTAGGGAACCTCAGACTTCCAAAATGGCAAGAAAATCCCCACGTAACTGGTAGGGCAAAAGAAAAAAAGAAAAAGGAAAGGAATTGGGATGGGACCTGCCCCTCTGGGAGGGAGCTGTGAAGGAGGAAAAGTTTCCACACACTAGGAAGATCATTCCCTGGCGGGGACTGCGGGGTAGCTCTGGAACCTCAGAGGAGAGGGCAGCAACAGGGGTGCAGAGGCAGAGCGGAGAGATTCCCACACAGAGGATCGGTGCAGACCAGCACTCACCAGCCTGAGATGCTTGTCTACTCACTCGTCAGGGTGGGTGGGGGCTGGGTGCTGAGGCTTGGTCTTCAGAGGTCAGAACCCAGGGAGAGGACTGGGGTTGACTGCATGAGGACAGGTGGGGGGCGGCTAGTGCACCAGAGCTAGTTGGCAGAGAGTCTGGGAAAAAGCCTGGGCCTGCCAGAGAGGAAAGAGACCTTTGTTGTGGGGTGCTTGAGGAGCGGCCTGCCATAGGAGCTTCCTGCTTTACACACTCACAGACAGCAAGGCAACACCTATATGAGCACAAGCACAAGCCGTGGCTGTTATATCTGACCGCAGAGGCTGCCATCCACCGCTGCAACCAAGAGTCCTGTGTGCAAGGCATGTCACTGCCCACACCTTCCCAGCAGCCTGTGGAGCCCACCACTGCTGAGGGTGCTGCGATTGGGGCCAACTTCCCCAGGAGAACACACAGCATGGCTCAGGCTCTTGCAGCTTCATGCTGGCCTCTGCCACAGCAGGCACTCCCTGCATATCCCGATTGTGATTGCCATATCCCTCCCTCTCCCCAGCCTGGATGAGCAAGTGAGCCCTAATCAGCTGCTGCTTTCGCACCCTTTTTCCTGTGCAGGGAACAGATGTCTTGAGGGCGGCCCACTCCCAGAGGTGGGGCCAAAACCAAAGCTAAATCCCAGGGGCTGTGCAGCCAAAGAAGAGAAAGGGAAATTTCCCCGTGCAACTGCAGAAGCAGTGGATTAAATCCCTGCAATCGGCTTGGCAAACCCTGCGTCTGTAGAATACCTGAATAGACAACAAGTTTTTCCACAATTGAGGCTGTGGGCTTTGGGGGCAAGTACATGTGGGAGTAAGGTCAGATCAGTCTGAGCTTGCCCCACAGTGCCCACAGTAGGTCCAGAGACCTACCTAGAAGTACTGGAGGACTTCCTGTGGAGGCAGGGATTGGCTGTGGCTCACTATGGGGGCAAGGACACTGACAGCTAAGGCCACAGGAAAATATCACTACTTTTTTTGTTGTTGTTGTTCAGTTGTTCTTTTTTTAATATTCTTTTAATTTTTTACTTTTTCTTTTTTATGCTTTTATTTTTAATATATTTTTATTCTATTTTTTTCCTATTTCTATTGTAATTTTTCATTACACTCTTTTTTCCTTGCTTGGTTTTTCCTTTCTTTTCCTTTGTTTTCATTTTATTTTTAACTATATTTTACATTTTTCTATTTTTACTATTTTGTTGTTTTATATTTTTTCCTTTTGTTTTCATATTTCATCTTTGCATTTTTTTGATTTTTGTGGGTTAGTTTTATGCTTTCATCGCCTTTTTTTAGTTTCCTTTCTGTATTTGATGTGTTTCTGGTTTTATGTGTTTTGTAGTTTTTAGTGTTTGTTTTCATTTTTGGGTTTGTTTATTGATTTGGTTGCTCTCTTCTTTGTTTTTCTTTCTTTTGTTTTTGTGAGTGCGTGTGTGTATGTTTCTTCGTGTAATTTGTCTGTTTAGTTTTGCTTTTACCACTTGTCTTGGGGTTTTGTGTGTTCGTTTGTTTGGGGTTTTTGTTTGTTTGTTTTCTTCTTCCTTTTCTTCCACACTGTGTGGCTTGTAGGGTCTTGGTGCTCCAGCCAGGGGTCGGGCCTGAGCCTCCAAGGAGGGAGAGCTGAGTTCAGGATTTTGGACCACCAGGGAACTCCCAGCCCCATGGAATATTAATCGGTGAGAGCTCGCCCAGTGGTCTCCATCTTAACACAAAGACCTGGCTCCACCCAATGGCCAGCAAGCTCCAGTGCTGGATGCCTCATGACAGACAACTAGCAAGACAGGAACACAACCCCACCCATTACCAGACAGCCTGCCTAAAGTAATACTAAGCTCACAGACACCATAAAGCACACCACCAGAAGCGGCCCTGCCCATCGGAAGAACAAGATCTACCTCCACTCACAGAACGCAGGCACCAGTGTCCCCAACCAGGCAGCCTACACAAGCCAGTGGGGACAGACAACAGAAGTAAAAGGCACTACGACCCTGCAGCCTGCAGAAAGGAGACCCCAAACACAGTAAATTAAACAAAATGAAAAGACAGAGAAATATGCAGCAGATGAAAGAGCAAGGTAAAAACCCACCAGACCAAACAAATGAAGAGGAGACAGGCAGTCTACCTGAAAAAGAATCCAGAGTAATGATAATAAAGATGATCCAAAATCTCGGAAAGAGAATGGAGAAAATACAAGAGACATTTAACAAGGACCTAGAAAATCTAAAGAACAAACAAACACTGTTGAACAACACAATAAATGAAATTTAAAATTCTCTAGAAGAAATCAATAGGAGACTAACTGAGGCAGAAGAACGGATAAGTGAGCTGAAAGATAGAATGGTGGAAATAACTGCTGTGAAGCTGAATAAAGAAAAAAGAATGAAAAGAATTGAGGACATCTATCATTGGACATTTAGGTTGTTTCCATGTCCTGGTTATTGTAAATAGTGCTGCAATGAACACTGGGGTACATGTGTCCTTTTGAATTATGGTTTTCTCAGGGTATATGCCCAGTAATGGGATTGCTAGGTACAGATGAACCTATTTGTAGGGCAGGAATAGAGATGTAGAGGAAGAGAATGGATATGTAGACACAGTAGGGGAAGGAGAGGATGGGACAAACTGGGAATATTAGGTTTGACATAAATACATGACCATGTGTAAAATAGATAGCTAGTGGAAACCTGCTGTAGAGCACAGGGAGCTCAGATCAGTGCTCTGTGATGACCTAGATGGGTGGGAGGAGGAGAGAAGGGTGGTCCAAGAAGGAGTGGATATAGGTATACATATAGCTGATTCACTTCATTGTACAGCAGAAACTAACACAAAATTGTAAAGCAATTGTACTCCAATTAAAAAAAAAAAAAGAATTGAGGAGATGTATGATTCTTTTTACAGTTAGTTATAAATTATTTCCTTATGCTTTAAAGATGTCTAAAATATGGTTTCAGAATTAGGAAAGATCAAATGATTTTTTTTTACAATCAATTCATATATTTCTAAATTATCTTTATGATCATAGCTAACCAAAAACTTCAAAATTCTGGGCCTAATAAATATTACTGACAGAATAATCATCTTAATTTAGTAATAAAGGTACAATTTTATTTTATTTATTTATTTATTTTTTGTGGTACGTGGACCTCTCACTGCTGTGGCCTCTCCTGTTGTGGAGCACAGGCTAAAATGGGTTCTGATTTTTAATTCTAGAACTACTGCGTATTTAATATTTTTATATTTGTTTTGCCATTTGAAATGGATTCTGATAGGGAGAGATAAATTCCTGTATATAATAAAATTCCTTGGGTAAAGCTCACTGGTTTCTTTTATAAAGCCTTCTGCTTTGCTCCTTCCAACATCTGTCAATAAAAATGTAATTACTATTTTTGTCAAGAGAAAAGGAAAATACTTGTTTTGTTTTTCAAGTGTCAGAAACAAAATCCTTACCTCACTAAAGAATAAGACAAAGATGTTCACTATGACTACAATTTTACTCAGCATTCAAGGTATTAACTAATGCAATTAGGTAAGAAAATTCAGTTCTAATCTAAATAATTAGAAAGGAAATAAAACTACATTTATCATCAGAGTATATGACTGAATATTAGGATAAAACCAATATCTACACAATAACTACCAGAAATGTGACAATAAAAGTAAAATAGTAAATATGGGATACAATGAGAGAGAAGATTCAATTTGAGTTAACAACAAAAAAGTTACAGAAAAGTGCCTCAGTACAAACCTAAACAGTAATG
>NW_020174436.1:0-53267 GCF_003031525.2 Neophocaena asiaeorientalis asiaeorientalis
ATCATTAATCATTAGAGAAATGCAAATCAAAACTACAAATGCAAATCAAGTGTTTTCTTGATTTCATCATTAGTGTATAGGAATGCCAGAGATTTCTGTGCATTAATTTTGTATCCTGCTACTTTACCAAGTTCATTGATTAGCTCTAGCAGTTTTCTGGTAGCATCTTTAGGGGTTCTCTATGTATAGTATCATGTCATCTGCAAACGCTGACAGCTTTACTCTTCTTTTCCGATTTGGATTCCTTTTTATTTCTTTTTCCTCTCTGACTGCTGTGGCTAAAACTTCCAAAACTATGTTGAATAATAGTCGTGATACTGGGCAACCTTGTCTTGTTCATGACCTTAGAGGAAATGCTTTCAGTTTTTCACCATTGAGGATGATGTTGGCTGTGCGTTTGTCATATATGGCCTTTATTATGTTGAGGTAAGTTCCCTCTATGCCTACTTTCTGGAGAGTTTTTATCATAAATGGGTGTTGAATTTTGTCAAAAGCTTTTTCTGCATCTATTGAGATGATCAAATGGTTTTTAACCTTCAATTTGTTAATATGTTGTCTCACATTGATTGATTTGTGTATATTGAAGAATCCTTGCATTCTTGGTATAATCCCCACTTAATCATTGAGTATGATCCTTGTAATGTGCTGCTGGATTCTGTTTGCTAGTATTTTGTTGAGGATTTTTGCACCTATGTTCATCAGTGACATTGGCCTAGGGTTTTCTTTCTCTGTGACATCTTTGTCTGGTTTTAGTATCAGACTGATGGTGGCCTCATAGAATGGGTTTGGGAGTGTTCCCCCCTATGTTATATTTTGGAAGAGTTTGAGAAGGATAGGTGTTAGCTCTTCTCTAAATGTTTGATAGAATTCAATCATTTATGTTTGAATGTTTGATAAAATATCTGATAAAAATCTTCCATCAAACAAAACACCAGTACTAGACGTCTTCACAGGCGAATTCTATCCACCTCCTAGAGAAATGGAAATAAAAACAAAAGTAAACAAATGGGACCTAATGAAACTTAAAAGCTTTTGCACGGCAAAGGAATCCATAAACAAAACGAACAGACAACCCTCAGAATGGGAGAAAATATTTGGAAACGAAGCAACTGACAAAGGATTAATCTCCAAAATATACAAGCAGCTCATGCAGCTCAACGTCAAAAAAACAAACAACCCAATCCAAAAACGGGCAGAAGACCTAAATAGACATTTCTTCAAAGGAGATATACAGATTGCCACTGTGACAGGGCGAGAGAGAGGCATGGACATATACACACTAACAAACGTAGTAAGGTAGATAGCTAGTGGGAAGCAGCCGCATGGCACAGGGATATTGGCTCGGTGCTTTGTGACAGCCTGGAGGGGTGGGATAGGGAGGGTGGGAGGGAGGGAGACGCAAGAGGGAAGACATATGGGAACATATGTATATGTATAACTGATTCACTTTGTTATAAAGCAGAAACTAACACACCATTGTAAAGCAATTATACCCCAATAAAGATGTTAAAAAAACGCAAGAAGAATGGACAGAAACATGCTTCGGAGTCAAAATCCTTTATCGTAAGTTTAAAACGTCAAAGGCTATGAAAACCAAAGTTACTTTTCCTGACTCATTTGCCAGCAAAACATGACCTGAACTGACATAAGGCTGTTTTTAGTCTTTATTTATCCTTCTTGGCATGAAAATTTATGTTCTGCTGCAGAAATATTGTTTTATTAGATTCTGCAGTGCTCTTCCAGACCCTGCTATGGCTCTTTATGTAAAGAACAGAATACGAATTCTGAAACATCTGGTCCCAAGAATTTCAGATAAGTGTTTCTGGATGGGTAGTACTAAAGGATTTCAACACAGTTCTATCAGCTGAAGACAGATCAAGTAGACAAGAACTAAGAAAGACCACAGCGAGTTTATCAGAGATGGACAGAATTTCTTGAGGTGTTTTTTTTCATCATTTCTGAGTTTTCTGGTATTTCTCCTTTGACCTATTATTAAAACACTAAAATATGTCTCATTATTACACCATCCTCTTGTGACTAGAAAAGCTCCCAGGATGTGGGATTTTCTATATTGAACTTTAAACTCAATCTTCATGGATAAAAAATTAAACTTATGCATCTATGTAAGCTAAATCCATATTTCTGTGTGTATGTGCACACGACTGAGTATATGAGCACATGTTTGTGTGTGTACCTGTATTTCTGGGCTTGTGTGAATGTACTACCTTTTCCAGGTTTTGGAATGAGTGTTTTATAAATGAAAAGTCAATTAACAATCAAGTTAAGAAGAAAAGGGGAATTTTATTTGAGGCAAACTCAGGATTATAACCCAGGTGACAGGCTTTCATAAAGCTCTGAGAATACTTCCGTCCGTTAGAAGTCAAAGGCACAGTCATATACATTTTTGAGACAAAGGATCACACACCAAAATGACATACTGGTATTTCACAGAACATTCACCAAAGATACATAGTCCAGGTAAGCATGTACAAAGTGAGCAGCAAGTCACCTTGACCCCCTATAAGTTGGGAAAGAAAGCAATTCTTTAATGTTACATTGCTAACGTTAGAAGAAAGGGGAAATTACTGATCACTATGGTTGAGCAGGCATTCCCATTTTTGAGGAGGTCTGGGTAATGTGTAATGCAGATGCACACCGCACATTAGGGAAGAAGGGAGAATGACCAAAAGGACACAGAGAGAATTTTATGCTTACATTTTCTTGTCCTGCCTTAAAATATAAATTTTGTTTCATCGATTTCCCAGTTTGGAGCATTAATCTTTTGATAGAAAGCATTAGATGATCAAATATTTGGTTTCCCATGCTAGGGCGGTTGCTTACCTGCCCTTGGATCTGTCATGTCCTTCAATGCCAGGTCTTAATAGCCAAGTTCTTTCCCTCCTTTTTAGGGGGTTATACTAGTAGAATGCTTGCCAAGCACTGATAGTCAATTCTAGGTTGTCCAATAGGACTTATGACAGTTTTACCCTTTATGTGCCTTGTGCATGCCCATTATCTTATGTAGAACTACAGATATGATCAATAGTTTCAAGTCATTTAGACATTATTTTAGTTGTATTTCTGAATATACATTGAGAGGCACAAGAGATTGTTACTCTATAAATGATACAGAGGCCAACAAAAATAACACAGTCATAAGCAGACATTTAAGCCATGAATCCCCAGAGCTGAACCATTTACACAAGATTTCACCTAGATTAGGAAGGGGATCCTTCAATGCAGAAATTTGATCTTATATGTGAGTCATTAGATGAGTTATATTAGAGGACTCATCTGGTATGAAAGCAGAGCATTCAGTCTGGATTATACCACCAGTTTCTCCTTGCAAAGTGGTTTTAAAAATCAAGAGCCGGGTTTCCCTGGTGGTGCAGTGGTTGAGAGTCCGCCTGCTGATGCAGGGGATGTGGGTTCGTGCCCCGGTCCGGGAAGATCCCACATGCCGCGGAGCGGCTGGGCCCGTGAGCCATGGCCGCTGAGCCTGCGCGTCCGGAGCCCGTGCTCCGCAACGGGAGAGACCACAACAGTGAGAGGCCCGCGTACCGCAAAAAAAAAAAAAAAATCAAGAGCCGTTCAGTTTTGCGACACCTCTTTCCCATCCTATAAACTTTGGAATTGAGTAAAGTAATCAAATGCAGTAAACAAACATGGAGGTATATGCTGATGGGGAAACATTTTATAGATTATGCATCCTCTAAGGCAGCACTGTTATTGAATACTACTTGGGCTAGTAAATTTAGGGGTGTCTGTTGTGCTGCAATGCTTTTTGCACTCTCTTTGGCTATTTGACCAGTGATGGCTGATAGTTTTCTGAGCATATCCTGTTTATACATACTCTTGCATTAGGAATCAAGACCCCTCAAAGACTTTGCCACCAGGTATCTTGGTATCATGCTAACATGGATCTCTTGACTCTGAAATGGAGAGAGAAAGGA
Organism: Neophocaena asiaeorientalis asiaeorientalis; assembly: GCF_003031525.2. NCBI lineage: Eukaryota > Metazoa > Chordata > Mammalia > Artiodactyla > Phocoenidae > Neophocaena > Neophocaena asiaeorientalis. The sequence continues at coordinate 3,954 of NW_020174436.1, forward strand.
GGTTCATCTGTCTCTTTGTATAGACAATGGGGTAACATAATGTCCCAACAAACATAAACCTTCTACCTGCCAGCTCTTAAGATATTTATGTGTCGATCCTTGCATAGGCGGGTCAAGTCCAACACCACAGATGAAGAAAAACCCTGGGGGAGTGCAAGTGATGCCTCCCAGAGTGATCTCACTGATAGACTCATCATTTGGAAGTTTTGTTAACAATGTATTAAACCCTGGATCTTTCCTCTTGCAGGCTTTCCAAAAGCCAGCTCTATGGTACTTGACATAGGGGAGTTACTGGCACAAGTTACTCGTGTTTTCCTCTGCAAGACATTTGTTAATTAAGGAAGGGTTGGAGCAGATGGGGAGTCCTAGGGTAAATTGCGTCTGGGCTCTAAGGACCGAGGATAGTGCCAGACAAGGAACCAACACCTTAATATGTTGAAGAATTTGAATCTGAAACCTTAAGCCAGAGGCTGGTCGATCTGAGTACAGGAATTATGAGGGGCCTTATCGGTTTTGTATTGGTGGAGGAATTTGATGACAGATCCAACAACAGGTTAAATTGAGGCTAGTAGCTATACTTTGGGAACATTTTGCTAACGAATTTTCCTTCCATCTCAAACACTGAGGCAAAAGTACAGCTAGAAGTAAAACAATGACTTTCAATTTTGATAGAGAGACAGACATTTGGCAAACAGTACAATTGAACTTGTAGGATGGGTCTTACAGGCCTGGTCTGGACTCTTGGGTTAGCTATCTGCTACTGTTGCTGTCTTCTTCTCCACCCATCTTGATGATGCTTGTTAGTTGAAGCCAGGTGTGAAAAGCAGGGATCGAAGTCCATTCAGGTGGAGGGGCCTTTTTAAAATGAGAGATGTTGGAAAAAATAAAATAAAATAAAATGAGAGATGTGAATCCATGAATTTATGTGCATGGATTTGTTAATAATGCCTGATAAGGTCCTTTGCATCATGGTTGCAAAGAACCTTTTATTTGACGTCCTATCCAATTCAGAAAATTTCTAGATTGTAATCCATGAGCCTTAGGGTTTGCATCTCCTGAGAGCTCAATATAAAAGGAATTAACTGCCAATTTTTAAAAAGTGCCTCAATAAGACCCTGATAATAATGTAATACAATTTCCCTTGAACCATCATGGGTGAAAGTTTCCAAAAATATCGCTCTCCCCATAAGACCATTTCCTCAGGTTCCCAATGAGTTAAAGAATATACATGTTGGAGCAACCACAATTATGCTCCAACAGACACTGTAGGATTTTTTTCTTTAAATCACGTCCAAACCATATTTGTGTGGTGGGGTTAAAATTCTCCCTTTTTGTTGCCATATCAGTTTCTCTTCTTTAGTGGCGGTTTCTTGAGACTGTAGAAGGACATCTTTCACTGGGTTAGCAGGGTTTATGGAGAGCAGTGGACATCCTCGAGGCTGGACAGGGTGAGTATTTAAAGCTGCCTGTTTGGTTGCAGCATCAGCAAGCTGATTTCCTTTAGCTTCCATAGTGTCAGATTTGGAATGCCTTGGTGTTTAAATAATTGCTGAATGTTTTGGCAGCTGTATAACAATGAATAACTCTTCAACCTGTTTTCCATTTTTTAAAATAAGTTGTCCTGGAGAGGTCAAAAACCTCATGTTTTTCCCTAGAGCATTCCAAAGTTGTGTGCCACTCCAAAAGCATAGCGATTGTCAGTAAAAATATGTGTTACCTCTGCTTTAGCTAGTTGATAAGCTCAGGTAAAGGCAATTAATTGGGCTTGTTGTGCTGAGGTTGTTTCTGGTAAATAAGAGCTTTCAATTATGTCCACTGTGGGCATTATTGCATATCCACCTCGGTAATGTCCCTGCTCATCCTTTACTTAGGACCCATCTGTAAATTAAATTAGATCAACATTATCCATAGGAGCTTCTTGGAAATCATTCCTGGGTGCAAGAAGATAATCAGTTAACAAAGTGCAGTCCCGGTTGTTTTCTTCCTGTGGTGCTGGAAGCAAAGTTGCAGGGTTAAGGTTATTATATCAAACCAACTTACTATTAGGTGCAGAAAGCAAAACTACTTCAGAAGGAGTTAGTTGGCTTACAGAATGGTGCTGAGTGTGGTGAGAGTTTAGAAGAGACTCAGCTGAGTGTGGGACACAATTAGCTAAAGTAGGGACTTCCCTGGTGGTCCAGCGGTTAAAACTCCGTGTACCCAATGCAGGGGGCCCAGGTTCGATCCCTGGTCAGGAAACTAGATCCTGACGTGCCGCAACTAAGACCCGGCGCAGCCCAAAAAGAAAAACTTTTTTTTTTTTTTTTTAAAGGAGACCCTCTTCAGTAACCTTACATAAGAGAGCTGTTGCTGAAATAGACCTCATACAAGGTGGAAGTCCATTTGCTCCCGAGTCTAATTTAGTTTTGGAGCATAAAGGCTAGTCATCTACAAGCATTTCTGCAAAAGCGTCAGAGTAGGACAATAACTGTCTATAAATAACAAAAGACTTAAAATCATGGTTAAAGACCTGATTACAATGCAACTGTCAAGGAAATTTGGCTATTTCTGTGACATACAACATCTTAAAATAACGACTAGAATTATGACTGACAACACACCAGGACATTTCAAATTTTAAGAACTTCATGTAATTTCTCGAACATTTATGTTAAGAATACTTACCCATGCAACATAACCTAAGAATGATTATCATTACTCATTTGACAATGTTTCCCATGTTTAGAATTTAACATACCAAATTAGCCTAATTAATTTAATATCTGCCTTTGACGTGTTCAGGGGACCTCTGAAGCATCACAAAGTTAGCTAGAGGTCAAAAGAACTTCATTTGGCATTTGATTTGAGGAAGTTTGTCAAAGACATCAGAAGGTTTTAAACATCTGTCCAAGTAGGATCATAAGTTACCATGAAACAATACTTATTCATTTAACCAAAATGACAGCAAAAGATTTCCAAGGCAATTACAGAAAGTTACAACAGCTTACTTAAGAGATAAAGAACCTTTACAAGCTGTTGTCAAAAGCAAATCAATGCGGCTTCCCTGGTGGCGCAGTGGTTGAGAGTCCGCTTGCCGATGCGGGGGACGCGGGTTCGTGCCCCCACATGCCGCGGAGCGGCTGCGCCCGTGGGCCATGGCCGCTGGGCCTGCGCGTCCGGAGCCTGTGCTCCGCAAGGAGAGAGACCGCGGCGGTGAGAGGCCCGCGTACCGCAAAAAAAAAAAACAAAAACAGATCAATGTTTCAAGAAAACTTTGTCCCCTTAACAGAGAAAACGCCAAATTCTAGTTTTGCACCATTTGACCTTTCATATTAGAATTCATTCATTTAATTAAATTAAATCTAATCTTAGTCAGTCTTGGCCATTCATAGAACTCTTTACTCAGGGTTCCTTTTTAAACACTAATTTCTAAAACTATACACCACTTCATAGTTCAGTCTTCCAATAAGCATCAAATATATTTATTAACAGTCTCAAATGTATTTAGTCTCTCTGTAATAAGCGGTCAAAACAGGTAAACATAGACTTCTTTAGCAATTAATGTTTCAGAATTTATCTTATTAAGAATGACATAGACATTCAATGAATTTCCATCATTTAACTTAATGTAGCAGAACTCTGAAGCTTCAAGTTACCAAAAAACTGGAGAAACTGTCTTTAGGTAGACATACCATAAAACTAATTATTCTTAAAGAGTTCACCCCAAAATTTTATCCCATTTATCTCTTTTTCATTACTTATGAAAATATCATCAGACCAAGTTAATTTTCTTTTTTTTTTTGATAATTATTTTTTATTGGAGTTTAGTTGCTTTACAATGTTGTGTCAGTGTCTGCTGTACAGCAAAGTGAATCAGCTATACATATACACATATCCCCTCTTTCCTGGATTTCCTTCCCATTTAGGTCACCACAGAGCATGGAGTAGAGTTCCCTGAGCTATACAGTAGGTTCTCATTAGTCATCTATTTTGTACATAGTATCAATACTGTACGTATGTCAATCCCAATCTCCCAATTCATCCCACCGCCCCCTTTCTCCCCTTGGTGTCCATATGGCTGTTCTCTACGTCTGTGTCTCTATTTCTGTTTTGCAAATAAGATCATCTATACCATTTTTCTAGATTCCACATGTATGCGTTAATATATGATATTTGTTTTTCTCTTTCTGGCTTAACTTCACTCTGTATGACAGTCTCTAGGTCCATCCACGTCTCTACAAATAACCCAATTTCGTTCCTTTTTATGGCTGAGGAATATTCCATTGCATATATGTACCACATCTTCTTTATACATTCTTCCATTCGTGGACATTTAGGCTGCTTCCATGTCCTGGCTATTGTAAATAGTGCTACAATGAACACTGGGGTGTATGTGTCTTTTTGAACTATGGCTTTCTCTGGGTATATGCCCAGGAGTGGGACTGCTGGGTCATATGGTAGTTCTATTTTTAGTTTTTTAAGGAACCTCCATACTGTTCTCCATAGTGGCTGTATCAATTTACATTCCCGCCAACAGTGCCAAGTTAATTTTCTTTTTGACACATTTTATAACAGAGAGAACATAACTTTCTTGACTTGCAGTAAACCTAGGTACAATAAAAGTATCATACTTAATGCTGATGACTCTAAAGACATGTTTGTATTAATCAAACCATCAACTTGAACTTGTTTCATTTGTTAAAAATTAATCCTAGATCACGTGATATTTTAAAATTGAGGCTACTTTAAGTTCCATCTAGAAATATTTGATTTGTAAGTCCTTACTTCTAAGTCAAATAAATAGAGCTCATTTACAAATTAATTTTGATAATAGCATCCGGAAATAGAGACATATCATATTTATAACATACACAACAGACATACATAGATCTAGGTAGGCAAAGACAGAGATCTCATAGTTTTCCTGCTTGAGTTGAAAAAGACCTTTTCCCTCCTTTCTTTTCTTTTTCAGTTTTAAGTTCTACTAATTAAGCCAAGGCTGTAGTGTCGGGCAATGTGAGCTGTGCTTTATAACTTCAAAGGTTCCCTAGAAATACTTTTGGTTCTCTCAGTGGCAGAATTTTGAAAGGATGTTATCTCAAGTCAGCTTTCTCTACAGTTTGGGAGTGTCAAAAGAGCTCCATCCTGGCCATTTAAGAGTTAAGATAAGTACTTGCAAATATTGGCTTCATTCCAATTGTACACAAAGCCAGCCAAGTTCCAGTGGGTGGCTGTCCATCATGGAGCTGTTTGGCCTTTGAGGCACGATTTCCCATTACTAATTTGGTAGCCTAATTCAGATATGATCTGCACAATTGTCTGAGGGCACTGTTATGGATCGAATGTGTGCTGCTTCTGAGTCTAGCTCCCTAAGGAGTTACCTGCCCTTGGGTTGGTTTGACTCTCTCATGTGTCTAGGTTTTTCCACCTAATAGTTTAAAACAGCCCTGGGTGCTGAGGCTCTAGGTGATCAGCCCATTGTGCACCCCTGGCCAGCAGAATTTACTTATTGGTTGTAGTGGGATCCCCTGTGGGACTGCAGCACTTTACAAGGATTGATCCTCAGACACTTCTGCTAGGTTCTCAGTCACCTGAGAATACCATGTGACCAGAAGGAGCCAATGTCCCTTTTCTTCAGAGCTGAGCAGGCTAAGTCTCCCATTTCACTAGCAAAGAAACAGTTTGTTCAGACCATATACACATAATCTTTCTAGTTTAAGACAATTTTTAAAAAAAGGCCAGCTAACCCAAGTCACTCCAAAGTTCCCCTTAGCTCCCTGCCTAGGACCTTCCCCCTAGATCCTTGCCTAGGAAAGGTACTGGTACCCCCTCAGGACTCCAAGTCCCATGAAAAACAGCTTGAGGATACTTCAGGATGTCATTTTAAAAGCAATGATGTTCAGATATCAGGAGAACTCACCAAAACACCTGAGGAATCCTGAGAAACTGGTGGGGCTCAAAGGGCCCAAGCTGGTACCAAGTGCCGGTTCAGGGTCGACTACAGGTGTCCTCTGCTGGGTGTCTCTCATATCCTGCCGACTACGCCAAGAAAGTGTGAATGAAAATTCAATTAGCAATCAAGTTAAGAAGAAAAGGGGATGCTTCTCTGAGCCAAACTGAGGAACATAACATGGCAGACGGATGCTCCAAAAACTCTGAGAACTGTTCTGCCCATTAGAAGTCGAAGGCACAGTCATATACATTTTCGAGACAAAGGATCATACATGAAAATGACATACTGACACAGAAAGACTTTTACAGAAAGTTCACCAAAGATTCACAGTCCCATAGACATGGATGAAGGGAGCAGCAAGTCACAATGACTCCCTACAGAGTTGGGAAGGAACTCTATTCCTTTAAGAAGTTACATCAGAGTGCACACTGCACATTAGGGAGAGAGGGAGGAGGCCCAAAGGGACATAGAGAATTTTATGTTTAAACTTTTGTGCTGCCTTAAAATATGAATTTTATTTCATCAATTTAGCCTATCTTCATTAAATAAATTTGGAAGATTTCTGTCTTTGTTTCTAGCATCTAAAGCAACTCAACAAGGCTTAGGAATTTGTGATTTCTGAAAAGAATTGGATGATTGTATTCATCTCTCCTTGTACTTTCCTCAGTAAATTTGGTTCACAAACCTAGTTGGGGAAAAAACCCACCATTTTCTGATGAAGCTGTGACTCTTCAAGAATGTGCATGCTGGGGAGTGCAGGCAGAGAAGTATACAGGCAAGAACATGGATGCTGACAATCAGACAGACTTGAGAGATTGTCCCAGAGCCACCATTAATTAGTGCACGACTTTCAGCAAGTTACTTAATCTCTTTTAGCGTGTTTCTTCGTTCACAAAATGAGAACATAGCCCCTCTCTTTCATTGTTTCCCCAACGCTTAGCAGAGGGCAAGAGGGCAAATTTCACATTGTTACCTCAGCCAATTAGTGTGCAAACCTGCTGTGATCGTGAGTGACACACACATGTTAATTAACAAATAATGACAATTGATATCAACAAGCAAGAGATAATATATGCTTTAAGAACTGTATGTATTTGAGAGCATTTATTCAATCTTCTTGAAATCATGCTTACAACCATGAAACAGGTTTTCATGGTGAAGATCTGAGAAAGATGCCCTGGTTTCTGTGGCTGGGTGAGAGAAAGGGTAATCACTGTCAGAGTACCCCCAGAGCCTTTTCCTTGACAAGGCCTACTTTCCATGGAAAATATTTTGCTAGAGCCTGATCCTAAGTGGAGGAAGGGTATTCCTTCCCCTCTAGTACCCTCTAGCATTCTTGTCTCACCTAAGGGAAATAGAGCAGTCAATAGAGGTCAAGGCTTCCAGGAAATTATTTGGGAATACTGCATACAGCCAGGGTAAGGATAGAAGGCATGAGGGGAAGGTAATGCCACTGGAGAAACACCTGTGAAGGTTGCAGCCCAAAGACACAGTCCCTCTAAAAGACTGACATTTAATGATGAAGCTATAGAATTGCCTCCCTCCTCCACCCCTTGCCACCACACTGTTGGGGCTGCAGAGAAATAACTGCGGATTTTAGATGCAACCACTGCGAAAACACTGATTCTCTCTGAGCAGGACTGTTTTGGGAAGCCTAACTTCAAGCAGGGGGACCGAAATAAGGACACTACAGGAACTGGAAGCCTCCAGCACTTATATTAGAGCAAGCATAAAACACAATCCAGCCCCGAGCCAGATTAACAGAAATGTTCACTCCAAATGCCTATTTACATCAGGTCCTATTACCCAAAAGAAACTGTCTGGCTTTCAACCAAAAAATTACAAAGCATGCCAAAAATCAAGAGAATTAAGAGACAGAGGACACAGTAGAACCAAACTCTGATATGACACACATGTTGGAATTGTCAAACAGGGGATTTAAAATAAGTATGGTTAATATATTAAGGGCTCCGATGGAAAAATAGACAACATGCAAAAGCAGATGGGTAATGTAAGCAGAGAGATGGAAATTCTAAGATCGAATTAAGAGGAAATACTAGAAAGTAAAAACACACTAACAGTAATGAGGGGCTCATCAGTAGACTCAGCACAACCAAGGAAAGAATCCATGAGCTTGAAAATGGGTCATATGTCAATAAAACTTTCCAAATGGAATTGCAAAGAGGAGAAAAACAGAAAAAAGAAAAAAGTAACTGAACATACTGCCATGTGAAATTAGAAAAAGTTTGACACATTAATTCGAATACCAAAAAGAGAAAGAAGATAAAGATAACAGAGAAGAAGGAATATTGGAAGCAGTAAGGGCCAAGAAATGCCAAAATAAATGACAGACACCAAACCACAGATTGAAGACTCTCAGTGAACACCGAGCAGTAGGTATACTAAACACACACACACACACACACACACACACACACACACACTCCTAGACATGTTACATTCAAACTGTATCAAACTAAGACTAAGCAAAATATTGAAAGAATAAGCTAAAGGATAAAAACACCATACCCATGGAGGAATCTGGATGAGAACAACAGCCAGCTTCTCATCAGAACCCATGCAAAGAAGAGTAGAGTGAATTATTTCAAGTGTTGATTGAAAAGGAAAACCACCTACCCAGAATTCTATTTCCAGCAAACTTATCATTCAAAAGTGAAGAAGAAATAAAGACTTTCTCAGACAAAACAAACAAAAAAACGTTGAGCAAATTAATCTCCAGGAAACCTGCCTTGCAAAAATGTTGAGAGATGTTCTTCAGGCAGAAGGGAAATAATATAGGTCAGAAACTTGGATCTACCTAAAGAAAGGAAGAGAGTCAGTGAAGCAAAATGGAGGTATTAAAAATAAGACCTTTTATGTTTCTTATTCTTGTGTCATCTAAAAGATCACTGTTTTCTAAAACATGATTGTAACAATGTATTGGGGGATTATAGCATATGGGTAAGTGAAATGATGGACAGAATGTTTGGGAGGAATTGGGAATACTCTTGTTACAAGGTACCTGAAATACACATACACATGAAGCCCTATGGTGTTATTTGAAGGTGGGCTTAGATCAGTAAAAGTGCATACTGGAACACTAGGGCAAGCATAAAAACAGCTTAAGAAGCAGTATAAGCAATATGCTAAGAGAGGGGATAATGGAATCATGCAAAAAGCACAATTAAATCCAGAGAAAGCAGAAAAAGAGGGGCCAAAAGGAGACAAAGAAAAAATGGAGTGAACAGAAAATAAAAGTTGCAAATATGGTTGATAGTAATTCAATTATATTAATAATCACTTTAAAGAAAGTGATCTAAGCATACCCATGAAAGACACCAATTTTCAGTGTGGACAAAAGGAAAATCCAACTATATGCTATGTACAAGAACCTCACATTCAACATAAAGGCTCAGCTTGGAAGTAAAGACTTGGAGAAAGGTTTACCATGCTAACACCAACCCAAAGAAAGATGCAGTAGGTGGATAAATTTTAGACAAAGCGCACATCAGAAACAGGAAACTTTCCAGAGGTAAAGAGGGGCGCTACATAATAATTAAGGGGTCAGTTCTCCAAGAGGATGTAACGATCCTAAATATGTCAGCTCCTAACAGCACAGCATCAAAATATATCAGGAAAACCCTGATAGAAGTTCAAGAAGAAATACATAAATCCCCGATTGTAGTGGGAGATTTCAACACCCTTCTCTCAGTAATTGGTAAATCAAGCAGGCAGGCAATCAGAAAGAATACTTGATAACTTGAACAGCGTTCTCCACTGATTCAGTCTACATGACTTGCTTTTGCAATTAAAAAAAATTTTATTCCTGTTTCAAAGTTAAATCCAAGACACATTGACTTCATAGGAAATCCACTGAGAAACGTTTTTCTAGGCTGAACACCTGTTTTGCCCTAGTCTTCCCCAACAGAACATGTACATGCTAATTACTTTCATTTTACAATCACTGCTTTCCCACCACTACGAGTTATACCAAGATCACCTAAACTGTGGTGTTCTGAATGTCATATCCTAATTTCACTAACTGCCAGAGATTTTCTGGGATAAACTGTCACTTGGATTCTTTGGCTACTTTTGAAGATGAAGTCCAAAGAACTCTTAAATGATTCTCCTTTGGGGAGATTCATTTATAGGCGTTAGCAACGAGCACCTGGGGCTGTGCTAATCCCATCTGGCATCACTGGGAGGTAACCTGTAAAACCAAAGAAGAATCATTTGATGCAACAGCCAACTAAGTGACTCAAAACTGAAGGTTAAATTTAAAGAAAAAGCTAATTTAGAGGGAATGAAAGGCAATCCCAAAGGCACTCATTCAATCATTAGGCCTGTGTGTGTGAAAGGCACAATCATCGATCTACTTGACTTTTTTTTTTTTTTATAGGATACTCCACCCAACAACAGCAGAATCCATAGCCTCTCAAACTCACAGGGGATATTCACAAACATAGGCCATATCTGTGGACAGAAAACACACCTTTACCAATATAAAGGAAAAAGAGTCACGCAAAGTATGTTCTCACACCACAATGGCATTAAGCTGGAAATCCATAACAGAAAAATAGATGAATAATCCATGTATGTTTGGAAATTAAACAAAGCACTTCTAATTAACACATGGATGAAATCAGAAGGCGCCAGAGAAACTTAGAGACATTTTGAACTAAATTAAAATGAAAACAAAACTTATCAAAAATATTTTGATGCAGCAATAGCATTGTTAGAGGAGGAAAATGAAACATAGAGCATAAATTCATGTATTAGAGAAGAAGAAACAACTAAAATCAGTAACTTGAGCATTCACCATAGGAAAGCAGGAAAGGAGACCAATTTAGACCTAAAGTAAACAGGAGAAAATAAATAATAAAAATTAGAGCAAAAATCAAGGAAAGTGTAATCTGGAAAACCATAGCAAAAAGTAATGACATCAAAAGTTGGTTCTTTGAAAGGATCAATCAAGAAAGGTAAACCTCTATCTAGCAAAGAGAGAGGAAAAAAAAAAAAGAGAGAGAAGACACAACTAACCGATATCTGAATTGAAAGAAGGGATATCACTACTGATCTCATGGGCACTAAAAATATAATAAAGGAATGCCACTAATAACTCTATGCCTGCAAGTTTGATACATTAGATGAAATGACCAGACTCCTTGGAAGACACGAACTACCAAAACTCACAGAGAAAAATAGATAACCTGAATAGTTGTATATTTATGCACTGGGCCCAGACTTTTTTCCCTGGCGAATTCTAAACAAACATTTAAAGAAGAAATATTACCAATTTGCCACCTTCTCTTCAAGAAAATAGAAGTAGAAGAATGCTTCCTAACTCATTCTTTGAGGTCTGCATTCCTCTACTAGCAAGGCAGGCAAAGACATTGCAAGGAAGGAAAACTACAGACCAGTATCTCTCATGAACATTGACACAAAATTCCTCAGCAACATATTAGCAAATTGAATCCGACAATGTATAAAAAGAATTATCAAAAACCATCAAATGTGAAATCTTTCAGGCATACAAGACCCCTTCAACATTAGAAAATTAATCAGTGCAGTTTGCCACGTCAGCAGGCTAAAGTAGAAACATCATATGATCATATCAACTGATGCAGAGAGCATTTGATATCATTCAACAGCATTCAGGTTAAAAACTCAGTAAACTAGCAAGAGAGGGGAACTTCTTCAACCTGATAAAGAAGATCTATGAAAAACCTACAGGTAACATAATACTTAAGGGTGAGAGACTGGACGCTTTCCCCCTACAATATGTCTGTGGTCATCACTCCTATTCAACACGTAATGGAATCTCACTTTGATTAATAAGAAAAGAAAAAGAAATTAAAGAAATAGAGATAGGAAATATTGTAATAAAAAGATCTTTGTTTGCCAAGGACATGATTAGTTATGTAGAGAACTCCAAAAAATCTACAAAATTACTGTTGAATTAACAAGGGAGTTTAGCAGGCCCACAGGATCCAAGGTCAACATACACAAAAAGATTGCTTACCTATATATGAGCACTGAACAACTAGAATTTGATATTTTTTCAAATTACCTTTTAAAAGAGCAATCTACATACGAAGCACTTAAGTATAAATATAACAAATATGTCCAGGAATTGTTTGTGGAAAACCACAAAGAGTGATGAAAGAAATCAAAGAAGACCTTACTAAAAAGAGTGATATTTCTCTTTTGCATACATGGACTGGAAGGTTCGTAGTTGTTAAGATTTCAATTCTTCCCAGACTTATCTATAGAAACAACAGAATACCAATCAAAATTGCATCAAGCTCTTTGTAGATATAGACATACTGACTCTCAAATTTATATTGAAGACCAAAGACTTTAGAATAGACAAAGCAATTCCGAGAAGAAAAGCAAAGTTACAGGACTCTTATTATCTGATTTCAAGACTTACTATAAAGATATAGCAATCAAGACAGGGTGCTGTTGGCAAAGAAGAGACCCAGAGTTCCGTGCAACAGAATAACAGCCTTAGTCATAGATTGCACAGATATTACTCAATTGAACTTGAGAAAGGCACAAGCACAATTTGATGGAGAAAGAACATTCTTTTCAATGAATGGTGCTGGAACAATTCAAAGACCAAGGTCAAAAAATTTAACCTAAAAAAAAATGTTAACCTATATGTATATACACACATGTATATATATAACAAAATCACTTGGCTGTACACCTGAAACTAACACAATCTTGTAAATCAACCATAGTTCAATTAAAAAAAATTAACCTACACACAGACCTTACACGTTTACAAAAACTTAACTCAAAACGGACCAAAGTCCTACATGTAAAATTCAAAATATAAAACGTCTGGAAAAAAACATAGGAGGAAATCAACATGTCTTTGTGTTTTCTGATGAGCTTTTAGACAGAACACCAAAAGAGGAATCCATATCAGAAAAAAAGGATTAGTTGGACTTTATTAAAAATAAAATGTGTGTTCTACAAAAGAGAATGTTAAGAAATGAAAGACAAACCAGAGACTGGAAGAAAATTTTTTCAAAACACATGTCTGATAATAGGATTGTATCTAAATATACGAAGAACTGATACAACTCAACAATTAATAGATAACTCAATTATAAATGGGCAAAAGGTCTGAACAGACACCTCACCAATTAAGATATACTAATGGCAAATGAGCATACGACAGGATGCTCAATATAATTTGGCACTTGGGAATTGCAAATTAAAATCATAATGAGATAACACTACACATTATTAGAATGGCTAATATCTGAAAAGCTGACAAAACCAACTGCTGGGGCGCATGCAGAGCAACACCAACAGCCATTCATTTAAGGCTGGAATTCTAAGTCGCACACAGACTTCAGAAGACAGTCTGACAGGTTCTTACCAACTTTACAGAGTTTTACAGTAATATGGTACAGTAATTGTGATATTAAGTATTTGCCTAACGGATTAAAAAACTTATACCCTGTCAAATAAAATACAAATTCAGAATTGGTAAGGAGAAACTTTATTCCAAAGATTATTTTAAGGTAAATGGTGGGGAGAAGGGACTATGTAACAGGGAGAACACTGAGACCACAGGATCAGCAAGCATCTCAAGAGTTAGGCAAAAAAGGTACTTTCTTTTATATGGAGGATACAAAGAACCAGTGTCCGGGAATGGAATGAAGGGGTGGTGTGAACCGATAATGAATCAAAGAGCGTTTCATCCCTCAGGAGGGGTTGTGTGCTGGCTCAGGCTGAGGGTGGGTCAAAGTGCAGAAGCCTAGAGGAAGGACGGAACCTTAAGCACAGTCTGATTAACAAGTACTTTGGTCCTGTTGTCACTTGGACATAAGAAGTACAGCTAATTATTTGTGAGTTGAGGAATGGAAACTTGGAGAGACCCTGTCTGTTGCTATCACAGGTACACGATGTGGGGGTGGGCAGTGAATGTTATCTGAGTCATATGGGGCAGGAAGGCTCCTTGTAGTAAGCAGTTTCCTGGAACACAAAGTCTGGACAGATCTCTTAACTTTCACTGTTTTCCAGAATCACAGTGCTTGGGTAAATTCCAACATTGTCAGTCCACACAAAATCCTGCACACTAATGTTTATAGCACCTTTATTCACAATTGCAAAAATGGGGAGCAACAAAGATGTGCATCAATAGCTGAATGAATAAACGATCTTGGTACATCCGTACGGTGGAACATTATTTGGCAAAGAAAGGGATGGCTTTTCAAGCCACAGACAGAAATGGATAAATCTTACATTCATACTGCAAAGTGAAAGTATCCAGACAAAAATGGCTGTATACTGTGTGATCCAATTATCAGATACTGTGCAAAAGGATAAAAACAAAAATGAGTAAACCAATCACAGTGCCTTCCAGGAGTTTGGGAATAGGGACTTGAATAGGACTTGAAAAACACAGGTAATATTTTAAGGCTTTGAAACTATTATGTGTGCCTTATGGACTGAATGTTTGTGTCCTCCCACCATTCATATGTTGAATTCTAACCCTCCAGTGTGATGGTATTTGGAGGTGGGGCCCTTGGGAGTCAATTAGTTTCAGATGAATATGTGGCTCTCATGATGGGATTAGTGTCCTTATAAGAACAGGAGTCCAGACCTCTCTCTCACTCTGTCAAGTGAACATTATAGCTAGGAGGATGCTGCCTTCACGCCGGAAAGAGGGTATTCATCAAGAACTCCACCACAGTGGCACCCTGATATTTGCTTTCCCAGCCTCCAGAATGGTTAGAAATAAATGTCTGTTGTTTAAGCCGTCCAGTCTATGGTATTTTGTTATAGCTGCCTGAGCAGACTAAGACTGTGTGATATTTTAATGGTGGTTACATGACTCTATGCATTTGTCCAAATCCATGGAGACTTACAGCTTACAGAGTAAAGCTTAAGTATCCAAAATTTGAGATCATCATCAAGGTCGGGAATATCAGGATGGAATGCAGAACGTGACAAAAGAAACTAACCATATTTCGAATGTATGAAAAAATTCACTGAAGGTTGTGAGGGAAACAGTGTTGAACAAGTAACCTTGGAAATGAAAGAAACACCACGTTAAAATGATAAAATGACAAGCTACGTACTCAGAGAAAATATTTTCAAACCCCATATCTTACAAAGAATTAGTAGTGGAATATACAAAAACTCTCTAAACTCAACAATAAAAATAACATGGAAAAGAATAAAATACTTAGAAATAAACTTAACCAAGGAGGTGAAAGTTTTATACACTGAAACCTACAAAAGAAAATGCTGAAAGGAGTTTAAAAAGACATAAATAAATGGAAAGAGATACCATGTTCATGGATTTGAAGACTTAATCATGTTAAGATGTCAATAGTGCCCAAAGCATTCTATAAATATAACAAATACCTGTCAAACCCCAGTGACATTTTTTTTTTTGCAGATATAGTCAAATACATTGTAAGAATCGTATGGACTTTCAAGGACTCCCAAATACCCAGAACGGTCCTGAAAAAGATGAGCAAATTTGGAGGATTCACACTTCCTGATTTCAAAATTTACTACGAAGGTACAGTCATCAAAACAGTGTGGTTCTGGCCTAAAGACAGAAATATAGACTAATGGAATAGAAAAAAGATTCAGAAATAAGCCCTTATGTATATAGTCAATTGATGTTTTTGAACAAGGGTGCCAAGGATATTCAACGGGGAAAGGACAATCCCTTCAACAAATGCTTTTGTTGAAACTGGAAATCCACATGCAAAGGAATGAAGGTAAGCCATGTTGTGTATGCATACACTGGATTACTATTTAGCCTTAAAAAAGAAGGCGATTCTGCAATATGTGACATGCCTGAACCTTGAGGGCATTATGCTGGATGAAGTAAGCCAGAGCAAAAAGGACAAGCACCGCATGATTCCACTTTTATGAGGTATCTAAAATAGTCACATTCATAGAGTCGAATTGGAATGATGGTTACCAGGGGCTGGGGAAGGGGGAAATAGGAAGTTATCAATCAACAAGAATAAAATTTCAGTTATGTAAAGATCTGCTATACAACATTCTACCTGAGCCAACAGTAAAGTACACTTACAATTGGTCAAGAAGATAGAGCTCACATTATGCGTTCTTAGGATAAAAGTTTCTTTAAAAGGGTTGCACTTCACAAAACAGTCTCACTTGTATTGACAGTAAATGATGACTAAGCATTTGTTCCGTACCTAGTATGTTCTAGGCACTGTGAATTTCATAACCTTCAAAATGTGCTCCCCTCAAGGAGCTCAGAAAAATGGAAGAGATGGTTGAATAAATCGATTATTCCAACAGAACATGGAAAGCACTGCTGTGGAGCATGTAACCCTGCCAGCCCATCAGGACACTCGAGAAGGCTTCCTGAGCAGATGGCATCTGAACTGTCTGGAAAGAGAAATAAAAGTGAGAGCAGTGAAGATCATTTCAGGTGTAGGGAAGAATTGCTTAACCCACAAAACCTGGGTTCTGATTGGAACCTATTCCATGTCAAAGAGGTTTTTCCATTATGGATTTTCTGATGTCAAACAAGATGAGATTTCCAGCTGAAGACCTTTTCACACTCTGCATTCACAGGGGTTTCCTCCACTGATGATGGCGAAGAAGAGGAGATCTCCTCACAAAGCCTTTACCACACGTGTTGCACTCGTAGGGTCCTTTCCCATTATGCATATGCTAATGGTCATTAAGAGCAGAACTCTACCTGACATTTTTTTCCGCATGGGTTACACAAATACGTTTTCTCACCACTATGAATTCTCTGATGTCCAGAAAAGGATGAACTCCAACCAAAAGCTTTTCCACATTTATTACAGTCAGGTGTTATTTCTCCACTTTTCTGATGCTGAATAAGATGCGAGCTCCTAATAAATACTTTTCCACCTCCATTGCACTTATAAGGCTTTCCCCGACTACAGATTTTCTGATGCCCTATAAGAGATGCCTTCTGACTGAAAGCTTTCCCACAGTCATTACATTTATGAGGTGTTTCCCTAGTATGAATGCTGTGATGCCTAGTAAGATGTGAACGTCTGCTGAAAGTTTGACCACATTCATTGCATTCTTAAGGTTTCTGTATATTCAGACCTCTTATGCATCTTAGATACTCTGAATTGGGCTCAAACTTGGATGATGTGAACCATAATCTGGGACTTGATCACACATAGGATCTTCCTCTGATGATACCAGTTTGCCCTCACATCAGAGCTCCTTTGTGGGGATTAGTGCATAGGCAATCACTACAATCTCTACAAGGGATGTGTCTTTGTCTTTCCCATGCTGAGTTTCCCAGGGATGTCTCTGAACTGCCTTCATCAAGGCTGGGTGCTGAAAAAGGGCTTGTGGGATTCCTTTCAGCAAAATCCAGTTTGCTTTAATCTGTTCAAGTACTTTGTGGTTAAAAAGAGATTCTATAGTGTCCATTGGAGGGTTGTCAACTGAAATGATAAAAATAAAATTCAAAATATCAACTGTTTCCTATACTGAGAACAGATCAACAGCTGGTCTGAAATCATGGGAAAGGGTTTGCCTAATTTAAAGAAATGCCCATTTGCCATCATGGTAAAGGACCAGATAAGCAAGCTAAAATACAGGATTCTGCCCCTGCCACCACCCTACACACACACACACACACACACACACACACACACACACACACACACAAATTGTATGTTATTTTAAAATTTCCCATATACTATCATATGTTGTAAAGTGTGCAGGGAAGAAAGATTCCATTTCCTAAATCAGGAAACAGAGACTAAAAGAGGATAAATGTCATATACTCACAATGACTGGCAGTGACAATTTTTGGAGTAGATTCCATATCTGATAACTGTTATTTTTTTTCACAACAGACCAAATTTGCATTCAAGTTTGAAAAAGAAAATTTCCTCCTATACCTATAAAACTTGGAAAATTGCAATAGAAATGTGAAACTTGTGAGGGAATTTTAAAGAGAGAGAGAGGGGCAATAAAGCAAGAGTATTTGCTTTTTGCAATGTAGCAAGCATAAGGAAGCAAAGCTGGATCTTACCCAGTCTTGTGAGTGCATTCAAGTCTGTTAGAGAAGATGGAGTTGGGACTGTGGATAAAGGAAGTGATGGAGCCTGGGCAGAGTGTCCTGTACAGTTTAGACAATAGAATTATCCTGGGTAGACTTATAGCCTTACAGTCTTGGTTTAGAAGGAAGGTTTAGACCAAAATCTCACTGCGCACCATGTGCTCCCTCTTAGATATCCCAAACTGTTAATTTAAGGTAGCCCAAAACATTTTCCATCTTGTGCATCTAAGTTACTGAGTCTCCAGAGTTAGACTGAGCTAGGAGGAAGGAGGAAATCATAATTAGCATTATGAGCATGTACCAGTCTGGGTCACACCAGAAAACAGATGACACCCAAATTGAGTAATTTGAGGAGAGTTTAATAGAGGAACTCATGACAAAGGTGGGCCAGGGGTATAGGGAAAGCAAAAAGGACAATCACATCCCCTGGCTAGTAACTGAAGGATCATTTGGTAATTCTGCTCCTGAAAGGATGGGGCAAAAGAGCTTTACTATATCTCCCAAGATCAAGAGGGCTGTGTGTAGAGGGCTGTATGTACAGAAGCTGAGAGCTTCATGTGAGGGATGTAGCCAGCCAGTGATGGGCCTGCAGAGAGGTGTAAATATCACACCACTCTCCGACCCTTTGATCTCCTGCCAGGGTTGCCCACTGAAAGAGCTCCATCACAAGCCAAAGGGCAAAGCCCCCTCCTGGGGCACAGAGCAGGGTGCAAAAGTGTGGGGAATGGATCTGGAGCGGCAAATGAAAGACATACAGCAGAGGATGTTTAGGTCGTTTGGATACATTTACCTAGTTTTGTCTGAGTAGGGATTGAACTATATAACCCAGTGATTCAAGCTTTTTAACCACCTCCAAAAGTGGTCAATAATCTGCGTCTGTGAAACTTTGATAACATTTGAAACAAGAGTCTCAGAGCAAGGCTTAAATACAAACAGTTAAGTTAAGGAGAAAGGAAGTAGGAAGGGGAAAAAACATTCCATTTATTACAGTGAAACAATACAAAATATTCAGACATCAATTTAACAAGAAAAGCAGAACGAGAGGAAGAAAACTATAAAATCTGATTGAAAGACAGAAGACAAAATCCAAGGTATTAAAAAGATAAACCATGTTCTTTGATGAGAAGATTTAATTAATATCACAAAGAATCAAGTCTCCCAAAATTAAAATATAACATTCAATAGTAACTAGAATACATGGGATCTATTATGTGGGAATTTTATAAAATAATCAAAAGTTTATTTGTAAAAGTAAATCACCAAGAATAAGCAGGGACACTATGAACAAGAAGAATAGTGAGAGGACTTGCCTTAGTGGATATCATTATATTATAATGCTAATATCATTATATGTATATATGTAATAACATAAACTAAAGGTGGTACTTGAATTCATGGTATAACTAGTAATAAACCTGAATTGCCATCTTATAGCATGTACCATACAGTACATCACAGAATCCAGATGAGCTAAAGTATTAAATACAGAAAATGAACAAAATAAATGTTGCAAGAAGAACTAGGAAGCTATATGCACAACATAGGAGCCAGAGAAATCTACACTGGAAACTCTGAAGGTAAAAATAAATAAATAAATAAAACTGACACATGCAATTTTAAACTTTTGAATGACAGTCAACATCATTAATATAAAAACAAATCAGGAAATATAATTGAATAAAGATCACAAAGGTTGAATATCCAAACTATATAGAAAGTACTCTTACAGTTTGACTAGAAAAAAGGCAAGAAACCTAAATTTTTTTTAATTGGGAAAAGAATAAGAATCAGGAATTCACAGAGTCGCAAGTCTAAATGACCAATAAATCAGTAAATTTGGGGGGGAGGGAGCTGGAATTCGGTAGTAGTCAGATAAATGCAAATTAAAGAAATGATGAGATTACTAGTTTATATACATGAGATTGGCAAGCACTACGAGTTATAATTTCAGTTATTGGCAAGGATGTGAGGAAACATTTATTCATTTACATTAGTGGTAAAACCATGAAGCATTAAGACTTTTGGGACTTAAGAAGGCAAAGTATGTGAAATTATGTATTAAAATAGCACACACACACACACACACACACACACACACACACCTTGAATCAGTAATCTAACTCCTGGGTATCTATTCCATAGAAATAGAAGCATAAATATACAAAGTCATATGTGCAAATATATTATTTAGTACTGGAAATGAAATTAAAGCTAATCAAAACAAGAAGGGCTGAATAAAGTATAGTTTGTCTATACCACAAATATTATATAACCATTAAGAAATGAGTTAGAACTATACAAGTTGACATGGAGACATTCGCACAAGGTTATCATTACATGTAACATATAAGATCCAGAAAAGTGTGATTAATATGATACCATTTTGTTAGCAATGACAGAAAACTGTGTATATGTTTATATACACATGTATGTGTATATCCATCTGTAAAGGACTATAAGAATTTTGAAAAACATGAAACAATACATGGTAGATTGTTAAAATGGGTTATTGAGGCAGCTGTTTTTAGAAAGGAAGAAGGAGAGAAATTCAAGCAAAAAGGTAAGGGAATAATAGAGGACTGAACTAAAACGGGGGGCATGTATATATAATGAAATTTATGTTGTTATACATGTTTAAATTATAAATAATTAAAAAAACAGATGATGATAGGATGATTTCAAAATGAAGTGTTCAGCAACCTTGAAAATTAAAAATATGATAAATGCCCAGTAATGGAATTGCTGATCATATGGTAGTTCTATTTTTAAATATTTGAGGAATCTCCATACTGTTTTCCATACTGGCTGCACCAATTTACATTCCCACCAACAGTGCACAGGGGTTCCCTTTTCTCTACATCCTTACCAACACTTGTTATTTCTCCTCTTTTTAATAATAGCCATTCTAACAGGTGTGAGATGATATCTGACTGGGGTTTTGATTTCCGTTTCCCTGATGATTAGTGATGTTGAGCATCTTTTCATGTGCCTGTTGGCCATCTGTATGTCTCCTTTGGAAAAATGATTGAGGTCCTCTGCCCATTTTTTAATAAGATTGTTTATTTGCTATTGAGTCATATGAATTCTTTATATTTTTTGAATATTGATCCTTTATCAGATGTATGATTTGCAAATATTTTCTCCCATTCAGTAGGTCGCCTTTTCATTTTGTTGATGTTTTCTTTTGCTGTGCAAATCTTTAAAGTTTAACATAGTCCCACTTGTTTTATTTTGTTTTTATTGTCTTTGCTTATGGTGTCAGATCCAAAAAATCATCACCAAGACCAATGTCAAGGATCTTACCATGGTGTTTCCCTCTAGGAGTTTTATGTTTCCAGGTCTGACATTCAAGTATTTAATCCTTTTTTGAGTTAAATTTTGGGTATGGTGTAAGGTAGTGTTCTACTTTCATTCTTTTGCATGTGTCTGTACAGTTTTTCTGACACCATTTCTTGAAGAGACTATCCTTTCCCCACTATATATTCTTCCCTCATTTGTCATAAATTAATTGGTCAATATATTCGTGAGTTTACTTCTGGGCTCTCTATTCTGTTCCATTGATCAATGTGTCTGCTTTTATGCCAGTACCACACTATTTTGATTACTATAGTTTTGTAATATAGCTTGAAACCAGGGCGTGTGATACCTCCAGCTTTGTTCTCCTTTCTCAAGATTGCTTTGACTAGTTGGGGTGTTTATCTGAAGAAAACGAAAATGCTAATTTGAAAATATATATGCACCCCCGATGTTCACTGAAGCATTATTTACAATAGCCAAAATATGGAAACAACATGAGTGTCTGTTGGTGGATGAATGAAAAAAGAAGACGTGAGACATATATTGGAATACTACTCAGCCATAAAAAAGAATGGAATCTTGCCATGTGTGGCAACATGGATGGACCTTGAGGGCATTTGCTAAGTGCAACAAGTCAAACAGAGAAAGACACATACATATGGCTTCACTTATCTGTGGAAACTAAGAAAACAAAACAAGCATAAAAACAAATCAAAACAAAACAGAACCAAACCCACAGATACAGACAACAGATTGATGGTTGCCAGAGGGGAGGGGCGTCAGGGTGGGCAAAATGGGTGAAGGGGGTCAAAAGGTACAAACTTCCAGTTATAAAATAAATAAGTCTTGGGGATATAATGTACACCATGGTGACTTTAGTTAATAATACTGTATTCCGTATTTGAAAGTTGCTAAGAGAACAAATCTTAAAAGTTTGCATCACAAGAAAAAACATTTTTGCAACTACGTATGGTGACAGAAGGTAACAAGATTTATTGTGGTGAATGAGAGCTCCTGTTGCTCCACATCCCTACCAGAATTTGTGTTTTTATTTTCTAATTTTTTTTCTGAATTTTAGCTACTGTAATAGACGTGTAGGGGTACCATGGGTAGAGATGTAGAGCAACAGGAGCTCTCATTCGTTGCTGGAGGGAGTGTAAAATGGTGCAGCCACTTTGGAAGACATTTTGACAGTTCCCTACCAAGTTAAACACAGTTTTACCGTATGATCTAGAAATCACACTTTTATACTTTTAGGCAAAAACCCTGCATACAACTGTGCAGCTTTATTTATAGTTGCCCAAACTGGTAAGCAATCAAGATGCCTTTCAATAGGTGAAGGGATAAACAAACAGGGGTACATCCATACCATGGATCATTAGTCAGTGATAAAAAGAAATGAGCTATCAAGCCATGAAAAGACATGAAGGGACCATTAATGCATTTTGGTATGTGAAAGAAGCTAGCCTAAAAAGGCTACAACTGCATGATTTCAACTATATGATATTCTGAAAAGGCAAAACTATCAGTGGATAACAGCTTTTCAGCACAGTGGTGGTGGTGGCTGAGGGATGCATAGGTAAAGCGCAGGAGTTTTTAGGATAATGGGACTATTCTGTTTGATACCGTCATGATGGATGGATGACTTTATGCATTTTCAAGCCCATCAAACTGTACAACACAAAGATCAAACATCAATGCAAACCGTGGACTTTAGCTAATAGTAATGTGTTAATAGTGGTGTATTACTTGTAATGAATGTATCACATTAAGGCAAGATGTTAATAATAAGGGAAACTGGGGGAGGCGCTATGAGAACTCTCTGTGCTATCTGCTCAGTATTTCTGTCGATCTGAAAGAATTCGAAAAAATAACATCTTAATAACGTGTTTTTCAAAAAAATAACATGTTTATTTTAAAAAGTACTGAGTTGTCTGTCACGCTGATGTGGCACTCACTTCCACCGCAGAGTAGGCTTGCATCTCATGCCCCACAGGGAAGTAAGTCCAAACACAAAAGGTCTTTGAATAAGACAGAAAATGGAGGATGATTGGAAAATTGCAACTAATAAGTTCCCAGAAATTCCTCCCGTTTGGCAGCAACTTTGAAGTATCAGCCCCCAAATTCCTACTTAGCCTGGCATATGACCTGGCCTGGAGGAGCTTTCCCAGCTATAGAACTAGTTAACTTTTCAGATATCCTCCCGGCCCAGACACCTCACACCCCCATGCCTCACTCTCTTGTCACAGGCCACAGCTCACGCTGTTGCTGTGACGTGGAATGCCCTTCCTCACCCATCTCCACTTGCTGAAACCCTAACCTCCTAAGACCAAGATAAAATACCATATTCCCTAAGGCCTCAAATTATTTATTGACACAGCACCTGCCATATTCCTCTGCACTTCCTTGACATTCCAAGCCTTGTTGATGGCATTTGACACATCAGTTGGTGCTCCACACATAACCTATGTTTCTCTCTCTCTCCTTCCATTCATTCATCCATCCTCCTTTTATCCCCAGGGAGGAAACAGAAACCTCAGTAGATGAAATGGATACCGGTCAGAAAATATCTGAAAACTTGGATGTTCCATGTAGGATTCTCACCACATGCAATTGAGAAAGAAATTAAAATGAGAAATATAGAAAGCAAGAAGTTTTAAGGTGGTTCAGAAGAATACAAGAGAAAAAATGGAGATGAAATATTTATGATATAAGCAGTATTTCCAGAACTGAAGAAATACTTCAGCCTTTATATAAAAGGAGCTCTCCAGGTAGGCACCAGACTTCATAAAAAAGGATCCACACCAGAGAAAAGTGAACCCTCTTGCACTGTTGGTGGGAATGTAAATTGATAGAGCCACTATGGAGAACAGTGTGGAGGTTCCTTAAAAAACTAAAAATAGAACTACCATATGACCCAGCAATCCCATTACTGGGCATATACCCTGAGAAAACCATAATTCAAAAGCAGTCACGTACCACAATGTTAATTGCAGCTCTATTTACAATAGCCAGTACATGGAAGTGACCTAAGTGTCCATCGACAGATGAATGGATAAAGAAGATGTGGGGGGGGAGGGGAAGATCGTGGAAGAGTAAGACGTGGAGATCACCTTCATCCCCACAGATACACCAGAAATACATCTACACGTGGAGCAACTCCTACAGAACACCTACTGAATGCTGGCAGAAGACCTCAGACCTCCCAAAAAGCAAGAAAGTCCCCACATACCTGGGTAGGGCAAAAGGAAAAACAGAGACAAAAGAATAGGCATGGGACATGCAACAGGGGGCGGGAGCTGTGCAGAGCAAAGGTTTCCACACACTAGGAAGCCCCTTTGCGGGTGGACACTGCATGTGGTGGAAGGGGGAAGCTTCGGACCTGCGGAGGAGAGCACAGCAACAGGGTTGCAGAGGGCAAAGTGGAGAGATTCCCGCACAGACGATCGGTGCCGACCAGCACTCACCAGCCTGAGAGGCTTGTCTGCTCACCCGGTGAGGTGGGCGGAGTTGGGAGCTTAGGCTCGGGCTTCAGTCAGAGAGCAGGAATAGGACTGGGTGTGGTGGCGTGAACACAGCCTGCAGGGGGTTAGTGCACCATG
This sequence comes from Neophocaena asiaeorientalis asiaeorientalis, assembly GCF_003031525.2. Taxonomy (NCBI): domain Eukaryota; kingdom Metazoa; phylum Chordata; class Mammalia; order Artiodactyla; family Phocoenidae; genus Neophocaena; species Neophocaena asiaeorientalis. The sequence continues at coordinate 28,858 of NW_020174436.1, forward strand.
GCTAGCCGGGAGGGAGTCCGGGAAAAGTCTGGACCTGCTGAAGAGGCAAGAGACTTTTTCTTCCCTCTTTGTTTCCTGGTGCGCGAGGAGAGGGGGTTAAGAGCGCTGCTTAAAGGAGCTCCAGAGACGGGCACAAGCCGCGGCTAAAAGCGGTGACCCCAGAGACAGGCATGAGATGCTAAGGATGCTGCTGCCACCACCAAGAAGCCTGTGTGTGAGCACGGGTCACTATCCACATCCCCCTTCCGGGGAGCCTCTGCAGCCTGCCACTGCCAGGGTCCCGGGATCCAGGGGCAACTTCCCCGGGAGAACGCAAGGCATGCCTCAGACTGATGCAACGTCACGCCAGCCTCTGCCTCCACAGGCCCGCCCCGCACTCCGTGCCCCTCTCTCCCCCCGGCCTGAGTGAGCCAGAGTCCCCGAAGCAGCTGCACCTTTAACCTAGTACTGTCTGAGCGAAGAACAGATGCCCTCCGGCGACCTACACGAAGAGGCGGGGCCAAATCCAAAGCTGAACCCCCGGAGCTATGGGAGCACAGAAGAGAAAGGGAAGTGTCTCCCAGCATCCTCAGTAGCATGGGATTAAAGCTCCACAGTCAACTTGATGTACCATGCATCTGTGGAATACATGAATAGACAGCAAATCATCCCAAATTGAGGAGGTGGACTTTGAGAGCAAGATTTATGATTTTTTCCCCTTTTCCTCTTTTTGTGAGTGTGTATTTGTATATTTCTGTGTGAGATTTTGTCTGTATAGCTTTGCTTCCACTATTTGTCCTAGGGTTCTGCCCATCCATCTTATGTTTTTTTAATTTTATTTTTTAATAATTATTTTTTATTTTAATAACTTTACTATATTTTATCATACTTTATTTTACTTTACCTTCTTTCTTTCCTTTCTCCTTCCTTCCCTTCTTCCTTCTTTCCTTCCTCCCTCCTCCCTCCCTACCTCCCTTCGTTCTTTCTTTCTTACTTTCTTTCTTTCTTCCTTTTTTCTACTTCCACTAATTTTATTCTTTCTACTTTTTCTCCCTTATATTCTGAGCTGTGTGGATGAAAGGCTCCTGCTGCTGCACCCAGGAGTCAGTGCTCTGCCTCTGAGGTGGGAGAGCCAACTTCAGGACAATGGTCCACAAAAGACCTCGCAGCTTGACATAATATCAAATGGCGAAAATCTCCCAGAGACCTCCATCTCAACACCAGCACCCAGCTTCACTCAACGACTAGCAAATTACAGTGCTGGAAACACTATGCCAAACAACTAGCAAGACAGGAACACAAAAACACCCATAAGCAGAGAGGCCACCTAAAATCAAAATAAGTCCACAGACACCCCAAAACACACCACCAGACGTGGACCTGCCAAACAGAAAGACAAGATCCAGACTCATCCAGCACAACACAGGCACTAGTCCCCTCCACCAGGAAGCCTACACAACCCACAGAACCAACCTTGCCACCGGAGACAGACAACAAAAACAACGGGATCTACGAACCAGCAACCTGCAAAAAGGAGACCCCAAACACAGTAAGATAAGCAAAATGAGAAGACAGAAAAACACACAGCAGATGAAGGAGCAAGATAAAAACCCACCAGACCTAACAAATGAAGAGGAAATAGGCAGTCTCCCTAAAAAGAATCCAGAATAATAATAGCAAAGATGATCTAAAATCTTGGAAATAGTATAGACAAAGTCAAGAAACATTTAACAACGACCTAGAAGAACCAAAGATGAAACAAACAATCATGAACAACACAAAAAATGAAATGAAAAATACTCTAGATGGGATCAGTAGCAGAATACTGAGGCTGAAGAACGGATAAGTGACCTGGAAGATAAAATAGTGGAAATAACTACTGCACAGCAGAATAAAGAAAAAAGAATGAAAAGAACTGAGAACAGTCTCAGAGACATCTGGGAAAGCATTAAAAGCACCAACATTCGAATTATAGGTGTTCCAGAAGAAGAAGCAAGAAAGAAAGGGACTGAGAAAATATTTGAAGAGATTATAGTTGAAAACTTCCCTAATATGGGAAAGGAAATAGTTAATGAAGTCCAGGAAGCACAGAGAGTCCCATACAGGATAAATCTAAGGAGAAATACACCAAGACACATATTAATCAAAATGTCAAAAATTAAATACAAACAAAACATATTAAAAGCAGCAAGGGGAAAACAACATATAACACACAGGGAAATCCCCATAAGGTTAACAGCTGATATTTCAGCAGAAACTCTGGTAGCCAAAAGGGACTGGCAGAACATATTTAAAGGGATGAAGGAGAAAAACCTGCAACTGAGATTACTCTACCCAGCAAGGATCTAATTCAGATTTTATGGAGAAATTAAAATCTTTACAGACAAGCTAAACCTAAGAGAGTTCAGCACCACCAAACCAGCTTTACAACAAATGCTAAAGGAACTTCTCTAGGCAAGAAACACAAGAGAAGGAAGAGACCTACAATAACGAAAGAAAATGACACACCATTGTAAAGCAATTATACCCCAATAAAGATGTTTAAAAAAAAAAAAGAAATGCAAGAGAAAGAAAAGACCTACAATAATGAACACAAAACAATTAAGAAAATGGGAATAGGAACATACATATCGATCATTACCTTAAATGTGAAGGGACTAAATCCTCCCACCAAAAGATACAGATTGGCTAAATGGATACAAAAACAAGACCCATATATATACTGTCCACAAGAGACCCACTTCAGACCTAGAGACACATACAGACTGAAAGTAAGGTGATGGAAAAAGATATTCCATGAAAATGGAAACCAAAAGAAACCTGGAGTAGCAATTCTCATATCAGACAAAATAGACTTTAAAATAAGGACTATTAGAAAACACAAAGAAGGACAATATGTAATGATCAAGGGATCGATCCAAGAAGAAGATATAACAATTGTAAATATTTATGCATCCAACATAGGGGCACCTCAATACATAAAGAGCCCATCCAAAAAAAACAGAATACACATATTTTTCTCAAGTGCTCACGGAATATTCTCCAGGATAGATCATACCTTGAGTCAAAAATCAAATCTTGGTAAATTTAAGAAAATTGCAATTGTATCAAATATCTTTTTCGAACACAACGCTATGAGACTAGATATCAATTACAGGAAAAGATCTGTACAAAATACAAACCCATGGAGGCTAAATAATGCACTACTTAATAACGAAGTGATCACTGAAGAAATCAAAGAGGAAATCAAAAAATACCTAGAAACAAATGACAATGGAGACAGGACGACCTAAAACTTATGGGATGCAGCAAAGGCAGTTCTAAGAGGGAAGTTTATAGCAATACAATCCTACCTTAAGAAACAGGTAACATCTCGAATAAACAACCTAACCTTGCACCGAAAGCAATTAGAGAAAGAAGAACAAAAAACCCCCAAAGTTAGCAGAAGGAAAGAAATCATAAATATCAGATCAGAAATAAATGAAAAAGAAATGAAGGAAACGATAGCAAAGATCAATAAAACTAAAAGCTGGTTCTTTGAGAAGATAAATAAAATTGATAAAATATTAGCCAGACTCAAGAAAAAAAGGGAGAAGTCTCAAGTCAATAGAATTAGAAATGAAAAAGGAGAAGTAAAAACTGACACTACCGAAACACAAAATATCATGAGAGATTACTACAAGCAACTCTATGCCAATAAAATGAACAACCTGGAAGAAATGGACAAATTCTTAGAAATGCATAACCTGCCAAGACTGAATCAGGCAGAAATAGAAAATATGAACAGACCAATCACAAGCACTGAAATTGAAACTGTGATTTACAATCGTCCAAGAAACAAAAGCCCAGGACCAGATGGCTTCACAGGCGAATTCTGTCAGACATTTAGAGAAGAGCTAACACCTATGCTTCTCAAACTATTCCAAAATATAGCAGAGAAAGGAACACTCCAAAACTCATTCTATGAGGCCACAATCACCTTGGTGCCAAAACCAGACAAGGATGTCACAAAGAAAGAAAACTACAGGCCAATATCACTGATGAACATAGATGCAGAAATCCTCAACAAAATACTAGCAAACTGAATCCAACAGCACATTTAAAGGAGTATACACCATGATCAAGTGGGGTTTATTTCAGGAAAGCAAGGATTCTTCAATATACGCAAGTCAATCAATGTGATAAACCATATTAACAAATTGAAGGAGAAAAACCATATGATCATCTCAATAGCTGCAGAGAAAGTTTTAGACAAAATTCAACACCCATTTATGAAAAAAACCCTGTAGAAAGTAGGCATAGAGGGAACTTTCCTCAACATAATGAAGGCCATATATGACAAACCCACAGCCAACATTGTCCTCAAGGGTGAAAACCTGAAAGCATTTCCACTAAGATCAGGAAGAACAAAAGGTTGCCCATTCTCACCACTCTTATTCAACATAGTTTTGGAAGTTTTAGCCACAGCAATCAGAGAGGAAAAGGAAATAAAAGGAATCCAAATAGGAAAAGAAGAAGTAAAGCTCTCACTGTTTGCAGATGACACTTCCACTGGCAGTTTTCACAGAACTAGAACAAAATTTTTCACAATTTGTATGGAAACACAAAAGACTGTGAATAGCCGAAACAATCTTGCAAACAAAATATGGAGTTGGACGGTGCTTTGTGACCACTTGGAGGGGTGGGATAGGGAGTCTGGGAGGGAGGGAGATGCAAGAGGGAAGAGATATGGGAACATATGTATATGTATAACTGATTCACTTTGTTATAAAGCAGAAACTAACACGCCATGGTAAAGCAAATATACCCCAATAAAGATGTTAAAAAAAAATGGAGCTGGAGGAATCAGGCTCCCTGACTTCAGACTATACTACAAAGCTACAGTAATCAGGACAGTATGGTACTGGCAGAAAAACAGAAAGGTAGATAAATGGAACAGGATAGAAAGCCCAGAGATAAAACCACGCACATATGGTCACCGTATCTTTGATAAAGTAGGCAGGAATGTACAGTGGAGAAAGGACAGCCTTTTCAATAAGTGGTGCTGGGGAAACTGGACAGGTACATGTAAAGTATGAGATTAGATGGCTCCTTAACAACATACACAAAAATAAGCACAAAATGGATTGAAGACCTAAATGTAAGGCCAGAAACTATCAGACTCTTAGAGGAAAACATAGGCAGAACACTCTGTGACATAAATCACAGAAAGATCCTTTTTGACCCACCTCCTAGAGAAGCGGAAATAAAAACAAAAATAAACAAATGCGACCTAATGAAACTTCAGTGCTTTGGCACAACAAAGGAAACCATAAACAAGACCAAAAGTCAACCCTCAGAATGGGAGAAAATATTTGCAAGTGAAGCAACTGACAAAGGATTAATCTTCAAAATTTACAAACAGCTCATGCAGTTCAGTAGCAGACAAGCAAAAACCATATCCAAAAATGGGCTGAAGACCTAAATAGACATTTCTCCAAAGAAGATATACAGACTGCCAACAAACACTTGAAAGAATGCTCAACATCATTAATCATTAGAGAAATGCAAATCAAAACTACAATGAGATATCATCTCACACCGGTCAGAATGGCCATCATCAAAAAATCTAGAAACAATAAATGCTGGATAGGGTGTGGAGAAAAGGGAACACTCTTGCACTTCTGGTGGGAATGTGAATTGGTACAGCCACTATGGAGAACAATATGGATGTTCCTTAAAAAACTGCAAATAGAACTACCATATGACCCAGCAATCCCACTACTGGGCATATACTCTGAGAAAACCATAATCCAAAAGCAGTCATGTACCGAAATGTTCATTGCAGCTCTATTTACAATAGCCCAGAGATGGAAATAACCTAAGTGTCCATCATCGGATGAATGGATAAAGAAGATGTGGCCTATATATAAAATGGAATATTACTCAACCATAAAAAGAAAAGAAATTGAGCTATTTGTAGTGAGGTGGATGGATCTAGAGTCTTTCATACAGAGTGAAGTAAGTCAGGAAGATTAAGAAAAATACTGTATCCTAACACATATATATGGAATTTAAGAGAAATAATCTCATGTGGAACCTAGGTGCAAGACAGGAATAAAGACACAGGCCTACTAGAGAATGGACTTGAGCATATGGGGAAGGGGAAGGGTGAGCTGTGACAAAGCGAGAGAGAGGCATGGACATATATACACTATCAAATGTAAGGTAGATAGCTAGTGGGAAGCAGCCGCATAGCACAGGGAGATCAGCTTGGTGCTTTGTGACCGCCTGGAGGGGTGGGATAGGGAGGGTGGGAGGGAGGGAGATGCAAGAGGGAAGCAATACGGGAACATATGTATATGTATATGATTCACTTTGTTATAATGTGTAAACTGACACACCATTGTAAAGCAATTATACTCTAATAAAGATGTAAAAAAAAAAGAAGAAGATGTGGCACATATATACAATAGAATATTACTCAGCCATAAAAAGAAACGAAATTATTTGTAGTGAGGTGGATGGACCTAGAGTCTGTCATACAGAGTGAAGTAAGTCAGAAAGAGAAAAACAAATATCGTATGCTAACACACACACACACACACACACACACACACAGACATATATATATATGGAATCTAGAAAAAAATTGTTCTGAAAATCCGAGTTGCAGGATAGACATAAAAAATGGATTTGAGGACATGAGGTGGGGGGCGCGAAGCTGGAGCAAAGTGAGTGTAGCATCGACATATATGCACTACCGAATATAAAATATTTGGCTGGTGGGAAGCAGCAGCATAGCACAGAGAGATCGTCTCGGTGCTTTGCAATGACCTACAGGGGTGCGATAGGGAGGATTGGAGGGAGACTCAAGAGGGAGGCAATATGTAGACGTGTATTCATATGGCTGATTCTCTTTGTTGTGCAACAGAAACTAACAGTATTATGAAGCAATTATACTCCAATAAACATCTGTTAAAACAAAATATATTTGTTTATTTTTTTAACCAGACATAACACAGACTCTTTATTTCTAAATGAAGAAACTCCAGCAGTTGGCAGTCCCCAACCTCCACCCTCAACCTCAGGATCAAATGTAGAGAATTTTCACTTTATCTCCTCAGGCTTGTTTTGCCTTCACTTTCATTATTTATTCAGTGTCCTGGTGCTTTCTTTTTGCTTTCATATAAAAATATGGGGACCTGATCTAGAGCTTCAGTCAGCCTTTGGAAAACAACCCCAATGCAGGGGAAGTCACCTTCAGAAAGGGTGTGGAAATCTGTTTACAACTTTCTAGAGTGTAATTCTGGACCATAGGGAAAAATATCCTTCTGCCCTTTGCAGCTAAAAAATTTAATGCGCCACAACTGTCTTTCCCACTCAGAGGCAAGATACCGCCTCCAGCTGAAAATCTGGATTCTGAAGAGAAAGACTTATAGGAAAATTAATCACAAAGAGGAGATTTTCTCCAAAGCACTCACCTTTGAGTTCTGAGTGTCTAGTTGTGTGTGTGTGTGTGTGTGTGTGTGTGTGTGTGTGAGTATGTAGACATGTGTATGCATGAATACATGTTTGCAGGAGTGTATATAAGTAAATAAATATATGTAGAGTGAATTAAGTGTGTGCAAGTATGCATACATGTGTATATAAATGTGTGTGAATGTGTTTGCATGTGTGGGAGTGTATGTAAGTGTATGTGTATACGTGTTGGTGTGTGTTCACATATGTGAGATTATGAGTGAGTGTGTGAATGTATGGGAGTTCATGTTTGTGCACGTTGTGTGTGTGAGAGCATTTGTATCAGTGTGAGTGTGTGTACTAGTGTGTGTGGGGGGGTGTTTTTTAAATTAATTTTTATTGGATTATAGTTGCTTCACAATGTTGTGTTAGTTTTAGCTGAATATATATATATATATATCCCCTCTTTTTTGGACTTCCTTCCCATTTAAGTCACAACAGAGCATTGAGTAGAGTTCCCTGTGCTATACAGTAGGTTCTCATTAGTTATCTATTTTATACATAGTAGTGTATATATGCCAATCCCAACTTCCCAGTTCATCCCACCCCCACCTTCCCCCCCAGTAGCCATATGTCCATTTTCTATGCCTGTGTCTCTATTTATGTTTTGCAAGTAAGTTCATCTGTATCATTTTTCTAGATTCCACATATAAGTGATATTATATGATATTTGTCTTTCTGTTTCTGACTTACTTCACTCAGTATGACAATCTCTAGTTTCATCCATGTTGGTGCAAATGACACAATTTCATTCCTTTCTATGGCTGAGTAATATTCCATTGTATATATGTACCACATCTTCTTTATCCATTCCTCTGTTGATGGACATTTAGGTTGTTTCCATGTCCTGGCTATTGTAAATAGTGCTGCAATGAACATTGGGGTGTATGTATCTTTTTGAGTTATTGTTTTCTCTGGGTATATGCCCAGGAGTGGGATTTCTGGGTCATGTGGTAGTTCTATTTTAGTTTTTTAAGGAACCTCCATACTGTTCTCCATAGTAAGTCCTTATAAGATACTTGGTATGCAAAGATTTTCTCCCATTCCACAAGTTGCCTTTCCTTTGTTGATGGTTTCCTTCCCAGTACAGAATCATTTCAATCTGATGTAGTCTAACCTGCTTATTTTTGCTTGTGTTGCCTTTGCTTTTGGTGTCAAATACAAAAAATCACTGACAAGATTATTGTCAAGGAGTTTATCCCCTATGCTTTGTTCTAGGAGTTTTATGGTTTTAGGTCTTACTTTTAAATCTTTAATCCATATTACACCGATTTTTGTGTATGGTATAAAATGGGGTCCATTTTCATTCTTTTGCATGGAGATGTCTGATTTTCCAAACACCATTTACTGAAGAGCGTATCCTTTCACCTTTGTGTAGTCTTGATGACTTTGTCAAAAATTAATTGAACATATAGGCGTTTATTGGGTGACTATTTTGTTTTATTGATCTATGTATCTGTTTTTATGCCAATGCAATACTGTTTTACTTACTATACCTCTGTAATATACTTGGAAATCAGATGTTATGCCTCCAGCTTTCCTCTTTTTTCTCAAGATTGCTTTAGCTATTTGAGGCCTATTTTGTGTGTGTGCGTTTTTAATTTTATAATTGTCTCGTGTTTCTGTTAAAAATGGCACTTTAAATTTGATAGGGATTTCAGTGACTCTCAAGGTCATTTTAGGTAGTATGGATATTTCAACAATATTAATTCTTCTGACCTATGAACATGGGACATTTTTCCATTTATTCGTGTCTTCTTCCATTTCTCTCATCAATGTTTTATATTTTTCAGTATACAGATTTTTCACCTCCTTGATTACATTTATTCCTAAGTATTTAATTGTTTCTGATGATATTGGAAATGGGATTGTTTTCTTAATTTCTCTGATAGTTCATTGCTAGTGTATAGAAACACAACTGATTTTTGTATATTGGCTTTGTATCCTACAACTTTACTGAATTTGTTTAATAGTTCTAACAGGTTTGCCCCTTCAGATGCCTAATGCAGGCTAATTAAAAGGCTGACCTTCAGGATGCTGCTGGGAAAGTCAGGACATTAAATATGCAGTCTAGCCGCTATCAAGGAAAACCTGATAGCTGGATGTTTGTGCCTTCTCTGCTGAGCTGGAGGGAAGAGTTGCTGGGGGTGCCTGTGTGTCATGTAGAAATGTCTCTTTGTTTTGAGTGATCCTGGTAGATTCCTGAATGTCAATCCCTGTTGGCTCCCCAATCTAGGTAATTTGTGAGCCAGTCACTCAGGTGACATCCATAACTGGTGGGATGCTAGATGTATGGACAAGTTCCTTCTTGGGAGAAACTGGAGACTTGGTTTTACTGTGAGTGAGCCAGAGGAAGGAGGTGCCCACCAGCTCTTTTAGGAGGATCCTAGTCAGCTCTCAGTTTCAGGCTGATTAGAAGCCAGGTTCTCAGTCACTAGTTGGGAAATGACAAAATCAAATCCCTGCCAGGGAGAAAGAAGGAAATGGGCATTTTTGCCTGCTCCCTCTGCAATGAGCCCCAATATAGTTGGGACTGCGGGGATAGCCCTGGGACATGCTCATGCACCCATTTAAAAACTGTCTCTTTGTTTACTATGGTCCTGTGAGATTCATGAATGCCAAGCTCTGTCATGTCTCGGACAAGGTGATCTGCATGCCTATCTCTCAGATACCAGCCTTTGTTGTGGTATGTGTTGTCCAACCCCTCTGCTCCTCAAGGAGAAACTGGGAGTTGGGGATTCCTTACCAACTGTAAGGTGCTGTGCTGGGGGGATGCCTTATGGTGAATAAGTGTCTCAGCCTTTCTTACCTATTTCTATGTGGGTATTTTTTGTCACCCAATGTGTAGGGGTCACTTAACTAGTTTCTGGACTTCTCACAGAGGGAATTGATCTACATGTAGGTATATTCGGTTTGTCCATAGAAAGAGGAAAATATGGGAGCCTTCTATCCCACCATCTTGATTATGTCCCCCTCAAAGTATTTTCTAATTTCCAATATTTCTAATTTTATAGTTTAGGGCAATGATACTATTACAAGCGATAATGTAATGGTGGTTACATGAGACTATGCTTTTGTCAATTTCCATAGTAATTTATAGCACAAAAATTGAGACTTAATGTATGCAAAATTTAAACATAGTATTAACAATAACAGGGGATATCAGCAGGATGGAATGCAGAATGTAAAAAAGTAACCTAACCATAATTCAAATGTATAGAAATATTACACTAAAGGGGGGAGGGAAACAGTGCTAATGTAAGTACCTGTGGAAATGAAAGAAGTTTGAAAATCTAAACAGAAAAGAAAATTTACATATGCAATACACTCGAGTGGACAACTTTTCTGCCTATGGTTGTATAGGTTTAAAAAACTGATACCAGGGAGGGGGAAGATGGCGGAAGAGTAAGACGTGGAGATCACCTTCATCCCCACAGATACACCAGAAATACATCTACACATAGAACAACTCCTACAGAACACCTACTGAATGCTGGCAGAAGACCTCAGACCTCCCAAAAGATAAGAAACTCCCCATGTACCTGGGTAGGGCAAAATAAAAAAAGGAAAAACAGAGACAAAAGAATAGGGACGGGATCTGCACCAGTGGGAGGGAGCTGTGAAGGAAGAAAGGTTTCCACGCACTAGAAGCCCTTTTGTGAGCGGAGACTGCAGGGGGCAAAGGGGGGAAGCTTCGGAGCCTCGGAGGAGAGCACAGCAACAGAGGTGCGGAGGGCAAAGCGAAGAGATTCTCACACAGAGGATCGGTGCATCCCTTCTGGGGAGACTGTGCAGCCGGCCACCGCCAGGGTCCTGTGATCCAGGGAAAACTTCCAAGGGAAAACGCACGGTGTGCCTCGGGCTGGTGAAACGTCCTGCTAGCCTCTGTCACCACAGGCTTGCCCCACATCCGCACCCCTCCTTCCCCCCGGCCTGAGTAAGCCAGAGCCCCCGAGTCACCTGCTCCTTTAACCCTGTCCTGTCTGAACAAAGAACAGACACCCTCCGCCGACCTACATGCAGAGGCAGGGCCAAAGCCAAAGCTGAGCCTCGGGAGCTGTGCAAACAAAGAAGAGAAAGGAAAATCTCTCCCAGCAGCCTCAGAAGCAGCGGATTAAAGCTCCACAGTCAACTTGATATACCCTGCAACTGTGGAATACATGAATAGACAACGAACCATCCCACATTGAGGAGGTGGACTTTGAGAGCAAGATTTATTATTTTTCCCCTTTTCCTCTTTTGGTGAGTGTGTCTGTGTATGCTTCTGTGTGAGATTTTGTCTCTATAGCTTTGCTTTCACCATTTGTTCTAGGGTTCTATCCATCTGTGTTGTTGTTGTTGGTGGTGGTTTTTGTTTGTTTTTTCTTTAAAATTTTTTTTCTTTATTAATAATTATTTTAATAACTTTATTTTATCTTTATTTTACTATATTTTATCCTCTTTCTTTCGTTCTTCCTTTCTTTCTACTTTTTCTCCCTTTAATTCTGAGGTATGTGCATGAAAGGCTCTTGGTGCTGCAGCCAGGAGTCAGTGCTGTGACTCTGATGTGGGAGAGCCAACTTCAGGACACTGGTCCACAAGAGACCTCCCAGCTCCACATAATATCAAATAGCTAAAATCTCCCAGAGATCTCCATCTCAACACCAACACCCAGCTTCATTCAATGACCAGCAAGCTACAGTGCTGGACACCCTATGCCAAACAATTAGCAAGACAGGAACACAACTCCACCCATTAGCAGACAGGCTGCCTAAAATCATAATAAATCCACAGACACCCAAAAACACACCAACATATGTGGACCTCCCCACCAGAAAGACAAGATCCAGCCTCATCCACCAGAACACAGGCGCTAGTCCTCTCCACCAGGAAGCCTCCACAACCCACTGAAACAACTTTAGCAACTGGGGACAGGCACCAAAAAAAACAGGAACTACAAACCTGCAGCATGCAAAAAGGAGACCCCAAACACAGTAAGATAAGAAAAATGAGAAGACAGAAAAACACACAGCAGATAAAGGAGCAAGATAAAAACCCAAAAGACCTAACAAATGAAGAGGAAATAGGCAGTCTATCCGAATAAGAATTCAGAATAATAGTAAAGATGATCCAAAATCCTGGAAATAGAGTAGAGAAAAAGAAAGAAATACTTAACAAGGACCTAGAAGAACTAAAGAGGAAACAAGCAATGATGAACATCACTATAAATGAAATTAAAAATACTCTAGATGGGATCAATAGCAGAATAACTGAGGCAGGAGAACGGATAAGTGACCTGGAATATAAAATAGTGGAAATAACTACTGCAGAGCAGAATAAAGAAAAAAGAATGAAAAGAACTGAGGACAGTCTCAGAGACCTCTGGGATAACGTTAAATGCACCAACATTCGAAGTATAGGGGTTCCAGAATAAGAAGAGAAAGAGGAAGGGACTGAGAACATATTTGAAGGGATTATAGCTGAAAACTTCCCTAATATTTAATAAAGTCCAGGAAGCACGGAGAGTCCGATACAGGATAAATCCAAGGAGAAACACGCCAAGATACATATTAATCAAACTGTCAAAAATTAAATAAAAAGAAAGCATATTAAAAGCAGCAAGGGAAAAATAACACATAAGGGAATCCCCATAAGTTTAACAGCTGATATTTCAGAAGATACTCTGCAAATCAGAAGGGACTGGAAGGACATATTTACAGAGATGAAGGAGAAAAACCTACAACCAAGATTATTCTACCCAGCAAGGATCTCATTCAGATTTGATGGAGAAATTAAAACCTTTACAGACAAGCAAAAGCTGAGAGAGTTCAGCACCACCAAACCAGCTTTACAACAAATGCTAAAGGAACTTCACTAGGCAAGAAACACAAGAGAAGGAAAAGATCAACAATAACGAACCCAAAACAAAATAAGAAAATGGGAATAGGAACATACATATCGATAATTACATTAAATGTAAATGGACTAAATGCTCCCACCAAAAGACACAGATTGGCTAAATGGATACAAAAACAAGACCCATATATATGCTGTCTACAAGAGACCCACTACAGACCTAGAGACACATACAGACTGAAAGTAAGGGGATGGAAAAGGTATTTCATGAAAATGGAAACCAAAAGAAACCTGGAGTAACAATTCTCATATCAGACAAAATAGACTTTAAAATAAAGAATATTAGAAGAGACAAAGAAGGACACTACATAATGATCAAGGGATTGACCCAAGAAGAAGATATAACAATTGTAAATATTTCTGCACCCAAAATAGGAGCACCTCAATACATAAGGCAAATACTAACAGCCATAAAAGGGAAAATCAACAGTAACACATTCATAGCAGGGGATTTTAGCACCCCACTTTCACCAATAGACAGATCATCCAAAATGAAAATAAGTAAGGAAACACAAGCTTTAAATGATACATTAAACAAGATGGACTTAATTGATATTTATAGGACATTCCATCCAAAAACAACAGAATACACATTTTTCTCAAGTGCTCATGGAACATTCTCCAGGATAGATCATACCTTGGGTCACAAGTCAAGCCTTAGTAAAATTGAAATTGTATCAAGTATCTTTTCCGACCACAACGCTATGAGACTAGATATCAATCACCAGAAAAGATCTGTAAAAAATACAAACCCATGGAGGCTAAACAATACATTACTTAATAACAAAGTGATCACTGAAGAGAACAAAGAGGAAATTAAAAAAATACCTAGAAACAAATGACAATGGAGACAACACAACACAAAACCTATGGGATGAAGCAAAAGCAGTTCTGAGAGAAGTTTGTAGCAATACAATCCTACCTTAAGAAACAGGAAACATCTCGAATAAACAAGCTAACCTTCTACCTAAAGCAATTAGAGAAAGAAGAACAAAAAACCCCAAAGTTAGCAGAAGGAAAGAAATCATAAAGATCAGATCAGAAATAAATGAAAAAGAAATGAAGGAAATGATAGCAAAAATCAATAAAACTAAAAGCTGATTCTTTCAGAAGATAAACAAAATTGATAAAACATTAGCCAGACCCATCAAGGTAAAAAGGGAGACGATTCAAATCAATAGGATTAGACATGAAAAAGGAGAAGTAACAACTGACATTGCAGAAATACAAAAGATCATGAGAGATTACTACAAGCGACTCTATGCCAATAAAATGGACAACCTGGAAGAAATGGACAAATTCATAGAAATGCACAACCTTTCAAGACTGAATCAGGAAGAAATAGAAAATATGAACAGACAAATCAGAAGCACTAAATTGAAACGTATAAAAAAATCTTCCAACAAACAAAAGCCCAGGACCAGATGGCTTCACAGGTGAATTCTATCAAATACTTACAGAAGAGCTAACACCTATCCTCAAAATCTTCTAAAATATAGCAGAGGGAGGAACACTCCCAAATTCCTTCTACACGGCCACCATCACCCTGATACCAAAACCAGACAAAGATGTCACAAAGAAAGAAAACCACAGGCCAATATACCTGATCGAAAGACCTGTATGCAGAAAATTATAAGACACTGATGAAAGAAATTAAAGATGATACAAATAGATGGAGAGATATACCATGTTCTTGGATTGGAAGAATCAACATTGTGAAAATGACTCTACTAACTAAAGCAATCTACAGAGTGAATGCAATCCCTATCCAGCTATCACTGGCATTTTTCACAGAACTAGAACAAAAATTTTCACAATTTGTATGGAAACACAAAAGACCCTGAATAGCCAAAGCAATCTTGAGAATGAAAAATGGAACTGGAAATATCAGGGTCCCTGACTTCAGACTATACTACAAAGCTACAGTAATCAAGACAGTAAGGTACTCGCACAAAAACAGAAATATAGATCAATGGAACAGGATAGAAAGCCCAGAGATAAATCCACGCACATATGCTCACCCTATTTTTGATAAAGGAGAACGGAATGTACAGTGGAGAAAGGACTACCATAGAACTACCATAGACCCATAGAACTACTAGAATAGGACTACCATATGACCCAGCAATCCCACTACTGGACATATACCCTGAGAAAACCATAATTCCAAAAGTGTCATCTACCAAAATATTCATTGCAGCTCTATTTACAATAGCCAGGAGATGGAAACAACCTAAGTGTCCATCATCGGATGAATGGATAAAGAAGATGTGGCACATATATACAATGGAATATAACTCAGCCATAAAAAGAAATGAAATCGAGTTATTTTTAGTTAGGTGGATGGACCTAGAGTCTGTCATACAGAGTGAAGTAAGTCAGAAATAGAAAGACAAATACCGTATGCTAACAAATATATATGGAATTTAAGAAAAAAAATGTCATGAAGAACCTAGGGGTAAGATGGGAATAAAGACACAGACCTACTAGAGAATGGACTTGAGCATATGAGGAGGGGAAAGTGTAAGCTGTGACAAAGTGAGAGAGTAGCATGGACATATATACACTACCAAACGTAAAATAGATAGCTGGTGGCAAGCAGCCGCATAGCACAGGGAGATCAGCTCGGTGCCTTCTGACCCCCTGGATCAGTGGGATAGGGAGGGTGGGAGAGAGGGAGACGCAATGGGAGGATATATGGTAACATATGTATATGTATACCTGATTCACTTTGTTATAATGCTGACACTAACACGCCATTGTAAAGCAATTATACTCCAATAAAGATGTAAAAAAAAAAACTGATACCTTTATGCATGTGCAGTGAAATTGGACAATCAGCAAATGGATTGTGGATGGTGAGGTGCAGATATCTTACTGCTGGTTGGGAGATTACAGATAATAAAGGGGCAGAGGCAAGAATGATCCATGAAATAATAGATTAGGGTTGGTGACATCAGTATGAATTTAGATTAATATATAGATTGATGCTTACATATAGATATATTTATAGAAATATACATATACATGAGCTAATATACACACATATATTTCCTTGTTTTGTCAGCTAAGAGGGAGTAGAATCCAGTTTATCCTACTAGCATCACCAACACCTGTTGCATAGATATTGGTTTCTAATATCATTTCCTAATGAAAGGAAACAATGTTCCTTGGAGAACTGGCTGATTCTAGGGGCCTGAAAGTTTGGAAGATGAGACTGGAACTTATGCAAGATGAAAATCTGCAAGAGGAGTCTGAAAGTAAGGCATTGTTCTAAAAGAAACCCAATGCAAGAGGGAAGAGATATGGGGACATATGTATATGATTCACTTTGTTATAAAGCAGAAACTGACACATCATTGTAGAGCAATTATACTGTAATAAAGATGTTTAAAAAAGACAAAACAAATTTTTTAATTTAAAAATTAAAAAAAAAAAGAAATCCAAATATACCAAAGGGACCTAGGAGCCAACTGGAAGTGCTCTCAATGGCCAAAACTGGAATGATTTAAGGAAAAACAAAAACCAAACAGAAAGAGAAATTATAAAATATTGGCTTATAGGCCAAATCTTTTTAAAAATCCTCTATGATATTAATTAGTTAATTTGTTAATAAATAAGGAAATATAGGTAGGTATTTCATGCCGAAGAATTCCATATAATTTATATATATGCTCTGCCTTGGTGGAAATATGCATAGCTCTCCACCAGTTAAGTGCAATTTTTTCTTTATGACTTCCCTCCAAAGAGTAAAGTGTGAAAAAGGGTAATAAGAGTCACTTTACATTGGAGAAACCTGAAAAACACTATTTCAGCCAGGTGATTAGGATCAGCTTCAACACTCAAAAATTATTTTATTATGTATTTATATGATTTGATGAAAATGGCATTTTACCTCTGTGGGTTTTGTTCCATAACTTATAACACCAGTTTAATCATGAGGAAAACATCAGACAAATCCCAGATGAATGATATTCTACAAAAGATCTTACCTGTAACCCTCTAAACTGGCAAGGTCATCCAAAACAAGGGAAGTCTGAGAAACCATCACAACCAAGAGGAGCCTAAAGTGACCTGACAACTAAATGCAGTATGGTAGGCTGGATGGGATGCTGGAACAGAAAAGAGACATTAGATAAAGATTTTTAAAATCTGAATAAAGTGTAGACTTTAGCTTTTTCTGCCTCTCAGCATGGAGCAGTTGGGGCCACGGCAGCACCAGATAAAACAAGCAGGCAACTAGCACCTCAAAGTCTCTGAAAATTATATTTTCTTAGGAACCAGAGCCTCAAAAAGGAGGCCAGGATCTGCATGCTAAACCTAAACTAGGTGACCGTCTTCTAAAATAAAATATTTAAGTTGGCTCCAAAGACTCCTATCATAATGGCCAAAGAATCCGGGTTACAACAGAAAACAACTCATGATAGCAAGAACCAGGAAAATCACAACTTGAATGAGGAAATATAATCAAGTAGAACCAACAAAGAGATAAGTCAGATGTTGCAATTACCTGACAAATATTTTAGAGCACCCATAATAAAAATGCTTTAATAAACAATTACAAATTATCTTGAAACAGCTGAAAAATAGAAATCTCAGAGGTAAACAGAGGTTATAAAAACCAAAAAGAAACTATGGAACTGAAAAAAAGAACAGCAACAAATTTTGAAACATTGCTGGCTGGGCTCAAAAGTAAAGTGCTGATTATAGAAGTTAGCATTACTGTACTTGAGGATTGATCAATAGAATTTACCCACTCTGAGCAAGAGGGAGGTAATAAACTGGAAAATAAATGAACAGATCCTGCCTCAGGGAATTTTAGGACAATAACAAAAGTTCCAAAATTCCATATAGTCACAGTCCCAGAAAAAAAGACAGTGGAGATGAAAAAGTGTAATAAGAAATGATGGCTCAAAATGTCAAAAATTTAGTGAAAAAATATAAACCATGAGAGTCTAGAAATTGAGTGAACCATATATATGACAAAGCTAAATAAATCTACACGAGTCTAGACTAAATCTACATCATAGTCAATCTTTTATAACTGAAGGCAAAAAAAATGCAAGCCGTGATACCAAAATGGGGCATTGATTACAAGGGAACACCAATTTTAGTGACAGCAAATTTCTCATCTGATTAATAGGGGCAAGTAAGAAGTGTCATGACATTTTTTAAGTGTTCAAAAAAAGTACTGTCAACTATTAATTTTGTATCCAGTAACACTACACTTGAATTTAGGAGAAATCAAGACATTCTCAAGCAAAGAAAACTAAAGAGATTTTATCACTGGCAGATCTATGCTGAAAGAACAGATAAAGTGGGTGCTTAAAACAAAAGAAAACGACAAAGGGAGGACTTGGAGAGAATGAAAAAGGAATAAAGTGTGTAGAAAGAGCATATATATGGGACATAAAATAGTCTATCATTTTCCTCACAAGTTGTAGAAATCATATTATATGATTAAAACAAAAAACATAAAAACATCAGATAATCTAGATGATTTTGTTTAAAAGTGGGGGAAAAGGGCTTCTCTGGTGGCACAGTGGTTAAGAATCCACTTGCTAATGCAGGGGACACGGGTTTGAGCCCTCATCTGGGAAGATCCCACATGCCGCAGAGCAACTAAGCCCGTGCACCACAGCTACTGAGCCCGTATGCCACAACTACTGAAGCCCACATGCCTAGAGCCCATGCTCCACAACAAGAGAAGCCACTGCAATGAGAAACCCATGCACCAAAATGAACAGTAGTCCCCTGTTGCAACAACTAGAGAAAGCCCATGTGCAACAACAAAGACCTAACACAGCCAAAAATATATAAAATAAAATAAATAAATTTTTTAAAATAAATAAATAAAAATGGGAAAGGAAAAGGGACATAAATGGGACTAGGGTCTCGTTACTCAAAGTGATGAAACTTGATACCAGTGAACTCTGGTAAGTCACATATGTATACTGTAAATCCCAGAGCAATCAATGAGAAAATTTTACAAATCAAAACACTCAAAAACACTATAAAGAGAGAGAAGACAGCACAAGTGAGAAGAACTACAATCCTTCAGTGTGTGGAACAAAAAACACATTCACAGAAAGATAGACAAGATAAAAAGGCATAGGGCTATGTACCAGGTGAAGGAACATGATAAAAACCCCAGAAAAACAACTAAATGAAGTGGAGATAAGCAACCTTCCAGAAAAACAATTCAGAATAATGATAGTGAAGATGATCCAGAACCTAGGCAATAGAATGGAGGCAAAGGTCGAGAAGATGCAGGAAATATTTAACAAAGATCTAGAAGAATTAAAGGAAAAACAAACAAAGATGAATAATACAATAACTGAAATGAAAAACACACTAGAAGGAATCAATAGCAGAATAACTGAGGCAGAAGAATGGATAAGTGACCAGA
This sequence comes from Neophocaena asiaeorientalis asiaeorientalis, assembly GCF_003031525.2. Classification (NCBI taxonomy): domain Eukaryota; kingdom Metazoa; phylum Chordata; class Mammalia; order Artiodactyla; family Phocoenidae; genus Neophocaena; species Neophocaena asiaeorientalis. The sequence continues at coordinate 48,641 of NW_020174436.1, forward strand.
AGACAGAATGGTGGAATTCACTGCTGCAGAACAGAATAAAGAAGAAAGAATGGAAAGAAATGAAGAGAGCCTAAGAGACCTCTGGGACAACATTAAACATACCAACATTCACATTATAGGGGTCTGAGAAGGAGAAGAGAGAGAGAAAGGACCCAAGAAAATATTTGAAGAGATTATAGTCGAAAACTTCCCTAACATGGGAAAGGAAATAGCCAGCCAAGTACAGGAAGTGCACAGAGTCCCATACAGGATAAACCCAAAGAGAAACATGCCAAGACACATAGTAATCAAGTTGGCAAAAATTAAAGACAAAGACAAATTATTGAAAGCAGCAAGAGAAAAACAACAAATAACATACAAGGGAACTCCCATAAGGTTAACACCTGATTTCTCAGCAGAAACTGTACAAGCCAGAAGGGAGTGGCATGACTTACTTAAAATGATGAAAGGGAAGAACCTATAAACAATATTACTCTACCTGGCAAGGATGTCATTCAGATATGATGGAGAAATCAAAAGCTTTACAGAAAAGCAAAAGCTAAGAGAATTCAGCACCACCAAACCAGCTCTACAACAAACGCTAAAAGAACTTCTCTAAGTGGGAAACACAACAGAAGAAAAGGACCTACAAAAACAAACCCAAAACAATTAAGAAAATGGTAATAGGAACACACCTATCAATAACTACCTTAAATGTAAATGGATAAAAAGCTCCAACCAAAAGACACAGACTGGCTGAATGGATACAAAAACAAGACCCATATATATGCTGTCTACAAGAGACCCACTTCAGACCTAGGGACACATACAGACTGAAAGTGAGTGGATGGAAAAAGTTATTCCATACAAATGGAAATCAAAAGAAAGCTGGAGTAGCAATACTCATATCAGATAAAATAGACTTTAAAATAAAGAATGTTACAAGAGACAAGGAAGGACATTACATAATGATCAAGAGATCAACCCAAGAAGAAGATGTAGCAATTATAAATATATATGCAACCAACATAGGAGCACCTCAATGCATAAGGCAACTGCTAACAGCTGTAAAAGAGGAAATCGACAATAACACAATAATAGTGGGGGACTTTAACACCTCACTTATACCAATGGACAGATCATCCAAACAGAAAATTAATAAGGAAACACAAGCTTTAAATTACACAATAGACCAAGTAGATTTAATTGATATTTATAAGACATTCCATCCAAAAACAGCAGATGACACTTTCTTCTCAAGTGTGCATGGAACATTCTCCAGGATAGATCACATCATGTGTCACAAATCAAGCCTCAGTAAATTTAAGAAATTTGAAATCAAGTCAAGCATCTTTGGAGGCTAAACAATACGTTATTAAATAAACAAGAGATCACTGAAGATTTCAAAGAGGAAATAAAAAAATACCTAGAGACAAATGACAATGAAAACATGAGGATCCAAAACCTATGGGATGCAGCAAAAGCAGTTCTAAGAGGGAAGTTTATAGCAATACAATCCTACCTCAAGAAACAAAAAACATCTCAAATAAAAAACCTAACCTTACACCTAAAGCAATTAGAGAAAGAAGAATAAAATAATCCCAAAGTTTGCAGAAGGAAAGAAATCATAAAAATCAGATCAGAAGTAAATGAAAAAGAAATGAAGGAAACGATAGCAAAGGTCAATAAAACTAAAAGCTGGTTCTTTGAGAAGATAAACAAAATTGATAAACCATTAGCCAGACTCATCAAGAGGGAGAGGACTCAAATCAATAAAATTAGAAATGAAAAAGGAGAAGTTACAACAGAGACCACAGAAATACAAAGCATCCTAAGAGACTACTACAAGCAACCCTATGCCAATAAAATGGACAACCTGGAAGAAATGGACAAATTCTTAGAAAGGTATAGCCTTCCAAGACTGAACCAGAAAGAAATAGAAAATATGAACAGACCAAACGCAAGTAATTAAACTGAAATAGTGATTAAAAATATTCCAACAAACAGAAATCCAGGACCAGAAGGCTTCACAGGTGAATTCTATCAAACACTTAGAGAAGGGCTAACACCCATCCTTCTCAAACTCTTCCAAAAAACTGCAGAGGAAGGAACACACCCAAACTAATTTTATGAGGTCACCATCACGCTGATACCAAAGCCAGACAAAGATACTACAAAAAAAATTACAGACCTATATCACTGATGAATATAGATGCAAAAATCATCTACGAAATACTAGCAAACAGAATACAACATATTACAAGGATCATACAGCATGATCAAGTGGGATTAATCCCAGGGATGCAAGGATTCTTCAATACACGGAAATCAATCAATGTGATACACCATGTTAACAAATTGAAGAAGAAAACTATCTCAATAGATGCAGAAAAAGCTTTTGACAAAATTCAACATCCATTTATGATAAAAACTCTCCAGAAAGTGGGCATACAGGGAACCTATCTCAACATAATAAAGGCCATATACGAGAAACCCACAGCAAAAATCATTCTCAATGGTGAAAAACTGAAAGCATTTCCTCTAAGATCAGGAACAAGACAAGGATGTCCACTTTCACCACTATTATTCAACATAGTTTTGGAAGTCATAGACACGGCAATCAGAGAAGAATAAGAAATAAAAGGAATCCAAATTGGAAAAGAAGAAGTAAAACTGTCACTGTTTGCAGATGACATGCTACTATACATAGAGAATCCTAAAGATGCTACCAGAAAATTACTAGAGCTAATCAATGAATTTGGTAAAGTTGCAGGATACAAAATGAATGCACAGAAATCTCTTGCATTCCTACTAATGATGAAAAATCTGAAAGAGAAATTAACGAAACACTCCCATTTACCACTGCAACAAAAAGAATAAAAAACCTAGGAATAGGGCTTCCCTGGTGGCGCAGTGGTTGAGGGTCCGCCTGCCGATTCAGGGGACACGGGTTCATGCCTCGGTCCGGGAAGATCCCACATGCCACGGAGCAGCTGGCCTGTGAGCCATGGCCACTGAGCCTGCGCGTCCGGAGCCTGTGCTCCACAACGGGAGAGGCCACAACAGTGAGAGGCCCATGTACCACAAAAATCAAAACAAAACAAAACAAAAAAACCTAAGAATAAACCTATCTAGGGAGACAAAAGATGTGTATTCAGAAAACTATAAGACACTATTGAAAGAAATTATAGACGACACAAACAGACCGGGAGATATGCCATGTTCTTGGACTGGAAGAATCAATATTGTGAAAATGACTATAGCACTCAAAGTAATCTACAGATTCAATGGAATCCCTATCAAATTACCAATGGCATTTTTTTACAGAACTAGAACAAAAAATCTTAAAATTTGTATAGACACACAAAAGACCCAGAATAGCCAAAGTGGTCTTGAGGGAAGAAAATGGAGCTGGAGGAATCAGACTCCCTGACTTCAGACTATACTACAAAGCTACAGTAACCAAGACAATATGGTACTTGCACAAAGAGAGAAATATAGATCAATGGAAGAGGATAGAAAGCCCAGAGTTAAACCTACGCACCTATGGTCAACTTGTCTATGACAAAGGAGGCAAGGATATACAATGGAGAAAAGACAGTCTCTTCAATAAGTGGTGCTGGGAAAACTGGACAGCTACATGTAAAAGGATGAAATTAGAACACTCCCTAACCCCATACACAAAAATAAACTCAAAATGGATTAGAGACCTAAATGTAGGACTGGACACTATAAAACTCTTAGAGGAAAACATAGGAAGAACACTCTTTGACATAAATCACTGTAAGGACTTTTTTGATCCACCTCATAGAGTATTGGAATTAAAAACAAAAATAAACAAATGGGGTCTAATGAAACTTAAAAGCTTTTGCTCAGCAAAGGAAAGTACAAACAAGGTGAAAAGACAATTCTCAGAATGGGAGAAAATATGTGCAAACGAATCAACGGACAAAGGATTAATCTCCAAAATATATAAACAGCTTATGCAGCTTACTATTAAAAAAACAAACAACCCAATCCAAAAATGGGCAGAAGACCTAAATAGACATTTCTCCAAAGAAGACATACAGATGGCCAAGAAGCACATGAAAAGCTGCTCAACATCACTAATTATTAGAGAAATGCAAATCAAAACTACAATATCACCTCACACCAGTTAGGATGAGCATCATCAGAAAACCTACTAACAACAAATGCTGGAGAGGGTGTGGAGAAAAGGGGACACTCTTGCACTATTGGTGGGAATGTAAATTGATACAGCCACTATGGAGAACAGCATGGAGGTTCCTTAAAGAACTAAAAATAGAATTACCATATGACCCAGCAATACCACTACTGGGCATGTGCCCAGAGAAAACCATAATTCCAAAAGACACATGCACCCCAAAGTTCATTGCAGCACTATTTACAATAGACAGGACATGGAAGCAACCTAAATTCCCATCTACAGACGAATGGATAAAGAAGATGTGGTACATATACACAGTGGAATATTCATCAGCCACAAAAAGGAACAAAATTGGGTCATTTGTAGAGACGTGGAATGATCTAGAGACTGTTATACAGAGTGAAGTAAGTCAGAAAGAGAAAAACAAATATCGTATATTAATGCATATATGTGGAACCTAGAAAAATGGTACAGATGAAC